>NW_027480817.1:0-167188 GCF_051401765.1 Calliopsis andreniformis
AATTCTCAATCCTCATTCCTCAACCCTCAGACCTCAAACAGCAATACTCAACCCTCCGTCCTCGTCCTCAATCCACAACCATCAATCCTCAATCCTCAATATTCAATCATCAATATTCAATCTTCAGTCCTCTATCCTCAATCCTCAATCCTCAATCCTCAATCCTCAATGTTCAATCCGCAATACCCAATCCTCAATCATCTATCCGCAATCCTCAATCCTCAATCCTCAATCCTCAATCCTCAACCTTCAATCCTCAATACTCAATCTTCAATCCTCAATCCTCAATCCTCAATCCTCAATCCTCATTCTTCAATCCTCAACACCCAATCCTCAATCTTCAATCCTCAATCCTCAATCCTCAATTCTCAATCCTCAATCCTCAATCCTCAGACCTCAAACATCAATACTCAACCCTCAGTCCTCGTCCTCAATCCACAACCCTCAATCCTCGATCCTCAATCTTCAACCATCAATATTCAATCTTCAATCCTCAATCCTCAATCCTCAATACACAATCCTCAATCCTCAATGTTCTATCCTCAATACGCAATCCTCAATCTTCAATCCTCAATCCTCAATCCTCAATCCTCAATCCTCAACCTTAATCTTCAATCCTCAGTACTCAATCTTCAAACCTCATTCCTCAATCCCCAATTCTCAATCCTCAATCCTCAATCCTCAATCCTCAATCCTCAATCCTCAATGTTCAATCCGCAATACCCAATCCTCAATCTTCTATCCGCAATCCTCAATCCTCAATCCTCAATCCTCAATCCTCAATCCTCAATCCTCAATCTTCAATCCTCAATACTCAATCTTCAATCCTCAATTCTCAATCCTCAATCCTCAATCGTCAATCCTCAATCCTCAATCCTCAATGTTCAATCCGCAATACCCAATCCTCAATCTTCTATCCGCAATCCTCAATCCTCAATCCTCAATCCTCAATCCTCAATCCTCAATCCTCAATCTTCAATCCTCAATACTCAATCTTCAATCCTCAATCCTCAATCCTCAATCCTCAACCCTCATTCTTCAATCCTCAACACCCAATCCTCAATCTTCAATCCTCAAACCTCAATCCTGAATCCTCAACCCGGAATCCTCAATCTTCAGCCCTAAGTCCTCAACAATCAGTTGTGAATCCTCAATCCTCAATAGAATATCCTCAATTCACAGTTTTCAATACTCAATACTCAATCTGCAATCTTCAGACCTCTATCCACAAACATCAATTCTCATCACTCAACCCTCAATACTCAGTCCCCAATCCCCTATCTTCAATCCTCAATCCTCAATCCTCAATCCTCAACCTTAATCTTCAATCCTCAGTACTCAATCTTCAATCCTCAATCCTAAATCCTCAATACTCAATCCTCATTCTTCAATCCTCAACACCCAATCCTCAATCTTCAATCCTCAATCCTCAATCCTCAATTCTCAATGCTCAATCCTCAATCCTCATACCTCAAACAGCAATACTCAACACTCAGTCCTCGTCCTCATTCCACAACCCTCAATCCTCGATCCTCAATCTTCAATCATCAATATTCAATCTTCAATCCTCAATCCTCAGTCCTCAATACTCAATCCTCAATCCTCAATGTTCTATCCTCAATACGCAATACTCAATCCTCAATCCTCAATCCTCAATCCTTAATCCTCAATCCTCAATCCTCAATCTTAATCTTCAATCCTCAGTACTCACCCTTCAATCCTCAATCCTCAATCCTCAGTCCTCAAATTTCAATTCTGAATCCTCAATCCGGAACCCTCAATCTTCAGGCCTCAGTCCTCAACAATCAGTTGTCAATCCTCAATCCTCAATAGAATATACTCAATTCACAGTTTTCAATACTCAATACTCAATCTGCAATCTTCAAATCTTTATCCACAAACATCAATTCTCATCACTCAACCCTCAACACTCAGTCCTCAATGTTCAATCCTCGATCCTCAATTCTCAATCTTCAATCCTCAATACTGAACCTTCAATCCTCAATCCTCAATCCTCAGTCCTCAATCCTCAATCCTCAATCTTAATCTTCAATCCTCAGGACTCAATCTTCAAACCTCAATCCTCAATCCTCAATCATCGATCGTCAATCTTCAATCCTCAATACTCAATCTTCAATCCTCAATCCTCAATCCTCAATCCTCAATCCTCATTCTTCAATCCTCAATACCCAATCCTCAATCTTCAACCCACAATCCTCAATCCTCAATACTCAATACTCAATCCTCATTCTACAATCCTCAATACCCAATCCTCAATCTTCAATCCTCAATCTTCAATCATCAATATTCAATCTTCAATCCTCAATCCTCAATCCTCAATACTCAATCCTCAATCCTCAATGTTCTATCCTCAATACGCAATCCTCAATCTTCAATCCTCAATCCTCAATCCGCAGTCCTCAATCCTCAATCCTCAATCCTCAATCTTAATCTTCAATCCTCAACACTCAATCTTCAATCCTCATTCTTCAATCCTCAATACCCAATCCTCAATCTTCAATTCTCAATCCTCAATCCTCAGTTCGCAATCCTCAATCCTCAATCCTCAGACCTCAGGCATCAACACTCAACCCTTAGTCCTCGTTCTCAATCCACAACCCTCAATCCTCGATCCTCAATCTTCAATCATCAATATTCAATCCTCAATCCTCAATCCTCAATCTTCAATCCTCGATACTCAATCTTCAATCCTCAATCCTCAATCCTCAATCCTCAATCCTCAATCCTCAATCCTCAATCGTCAACCTTCAATCCTCAATACTCAATCTTCAATCCTCAATCCTCAATCCTCAATCCTCAATCCTCATTCTTCAATCCTCAATACCCAATCCTCAATATTCAATCCTCAATCCTCAATCCTCAATCCTCAATCCTCAATCCTCAATCCTCAATCCTCAATCTTCAATCCTCAGTCCCAAATCCTCAATCTTCAACACTCACTCCTCAATCCTCAGTCTTCAATCCTCAATGCTCAATCCTCAATCCTCAATCTTCAATTCTCAATCCTCAATCCTCAATCCTCAGTCCTCAATCCTCGATCCTCAATACTCAATCTTCAATCCTCAATACTCAATCCTCAATCCTCAATTCTCAATCCTCAATACCCAATCCTCAATATTCAATCCTCAATACTCAACCTTCAATCCTCAATCCTCAATCCTCAATCCTCAATCCTCAATCTTCAATCCTCAATACTCAATCCTCAATCCTCAATCTTCAATCCTCAGTCCCAAATCCTCAATCTTCAATACTCACTCCTCAATCCTCAGTCTTCAATCCTCAATGCTCAATCCTCAATCCTCAATCTTCAATCCTCAATACTCAACCTTCAATCCTCAATCCTCAATCCTCAATCCTCAATCCTCAATCTTCAATCCTCAATACTCAATCTTCAATCCTCAATCCTCAATCCTCAATCCTCAACCCTCATTCTTCAATCCTCAACACCCAATCCTCAATCTTCAATCCTCAAACGTCAATCCTCAATTCTCAATACTCATTCCTCAATCCTCAGACCTCAAACATCAATACTCAACACTCAGTCCTCGTCCTCAATCCACAACCCTCAATCCTCGATCCTCAATCTTCAATCATCAATATTCAACCTTCAATCCTCAATCCTCAATCCTCAATACTCAATCCTCAATCCTCATTGTTCTATCCTCAATACGCAATCCTCAACGTTCAATCCTCAATCCTCAATCCTCAATCCTCACCCTCAATCCTCAATCCTCAGACCTCAAACCTCAATCCTGAAGCCACAATCCTGAACCCCCAATATTCAGCCCTCAGACCTCAAAAATCAGTTGTGAATCCTCAATCGTCAATAGAATATCCTCAATTCACAGGTTTCAATACTCAACACTCAGCCTGCAATCTTCAAATCTCTATCCACAAACATCAATTCTCATCACTCAACCCTCAATATTCAACGCACAACCCTCAACCATCAATCCTCAGTCCTCAAAACTCAATCCCTAATCCTCAATCCTGAATCCTCAATCTTCAGCCCTCAGTCCTCAGCAATCAATGGTCAATCCTCAGTCCTCCAAAGAATATCCTCAATTCACAGTTTTCAATACTCAATCCCTATTCTTCAATCTTAAAATCTCAATCCACAAACATCAGTTCTCATCACTCAACCCTCAACACTCAGTCCTCAATCTTCAATCCTCAATCATCAATCCTCAATCTTCAATCCTCAATACTCAACCTTCAATCCTCAATCCTCAATCCTCAATCCTCAATCCTCAATCCTCAATCCTCAATCCTCAATCCTCAATCCTCAATCGTCAATCCTCAGTCCCAAATCCTCAATCTTCAATACTCACTCCTCAATCCTCAGTCTTCAATCCTCAATGCTCAATCCTCAATCCTCAATCCTCAATCTTCAATCCTCAATACTCAACCTTCAATCCTCAATCCTCAATTCTCAATCCCCAATGCTCAATCCTCAATCGTCAATCCTCAATCCCCAGTCCTCATTCTTCAATCCTCAATACCCAATCCTCAATCTTCAATCCTCAGTCCTCAATTCTCAATTCTCAATCCTCATTCCTCAACCCTCAGACCTCAAACAGCAATACTCAACCCTCCGTCCTCGTCCTCAATCCACAACCATCAATCCTCAATCCTCAATATTCAATCAGCAATATTCAATCTTCAGTCCTCAATCCTCAATCCTCAATCCTCAATCCTCAATCCTCAATGTTCAATCCGCAATACCCAATCCTCAATCATCTATCCGCAATCCTCAATCCTCAATCCTCAATTCTCAATCCTCAATCCTCAACCTTCAATCCTCAATACTCAATCTTCAATCCTCAATCCTCAATCCTCAATCCTCAATCCTCATTCTTCAATCCTCAACACCCAATCCTCAATCTTCAATCCTCAATCCTCAATCCTCAATTCTCAATCCTCAATCCTCAATCCTCAGACCTCAAACATCAATACTCAACCCTCAGTCCTCGTCCTCAATCCACAACCCTCAATCCTCGATCCTCAATCTTCAACCATCAATATTCAATCTTCAATCCTCAATCCTCAATCCTCAATACACAATCCTCAATCCTCAATGTTCTATCCTCAATACGCAATCCTCAATCTTCAATCCTCAATCCTCAATCCTCAATCCTCAATCCTCAACCTTAATCTTCAATCCTCAGTACTCAATCTTCAAACCTCATTCCTCAATCCCCAATTCTCAATCCTCAATCCTCAATCCTCAATCCTCAATCCTCAATCCTCAATGTTCAATCCGCAATACCCAATCCTCAATCTTCTATCCGCAATCCTCAATCCTCAATCCTCAATCCTCAATCCTCAATCCTCAATCCTCAATCTTCAATCCTCAATACTCAATCTTCAATACTCACTCCTCAATCCTCAATCCTCAATCCTCATTCTTCAATCCTCAATACCCACTCCTCAATCTTCAATCCTCAATCCTCAATCCTCAATTCTCAATCCTCAATCCTCAATCCTCAATCCTCAATCCTCAATCCTCAATGTTCAATCCGCAATACCCAATCCTCAATCTTCTATCCGCAATCCTCAATCCTCAATCCTCAATCCTCAATCCTCAATCCTCAGTCCTCAATCTTCAATCCTCAATACTCAATCTTCAATCCTCAATCTTCAATCCTCAATACTCAGTCTTCAATCCTCAATCCTCAATTCTCAATCCTCAATGCTCCATCCTCAATCGTCAATCCTCAATCCCCAATCCTCAATCTTCAATTCTCAATCCTCAATCCTCAATCCTCAGTCCTCAATCTTCGATCCTCAATACTCAATCTTCAATCCTCAATCTTCAATCCTCAATACTCAATCTGCAATCCTCAATCCTCAGTCCTCACTCCTCAACCCTCATTCTTCAATCCTCAATCTTCAATCCTCAATCCTCAATCCTCAATTCTCAATCCTCAATCCTGAATCCTCAGACTTCAAACATCAATACTCAACCCTCAGTCCTCGTCCTCAATCCACAACCCTCAATCCTCAATCCTCAATATTCAGTCATTAATATTCAACCTTCAATCCTCAATCCTCAATCCTCTATCCTCAACACTCAATCCTCACTGTTCAATCTTCAATACCCAATCATCAGTCTTCAATCCTCAATCCTCGATCCTCAATCCTCAATCCTCAATCCTCTGTCCTCAAACCACAATCCTGAATCCTCAACCCGGAATCCTCAATCTTCAGCCCTAAGTCCTCAACAATCAGTTGTGAATCCTCAATCCTCAATAGAATATCCTCAATTCACAGTTTTCAATACTCAATACTCAATCTGCAATCTTCAGACCTCTATCCACAAACATCAATCCTCATCACTCAACCCTCAATACTCAGTCCCCAATCCCCAATCTTCAATCCTCAATCCCCAATCCTCAATCCTCAATCTTCAATCCTCAATCCTCAATCCTGAATCCTCAATCCTCAGTCTTCAATCCTCGATACTCAATCTTCAATCCTCAATCCTCAATCCTCAATCCTCAGTCCTCAGTCCTCGATCGTCAATCTTCAATCCTCAATACTCAATCTTCAATCCTCAATCCTCAATCCTCAATCCTCAATCCTCATTCTTCAATCCTCAATACCCAATCCTCAATATTCAATCCTCAATCCTCAATCCTCAATCCTCAATCCTCAAACCTCAATCCTCAATCCTCAATCTTCAATCCTCAGTCCCAAATCCTCAACCTTCAATACTCACTCCTCAATCCTCAGTCTTCAATCCTCAATGCTCAATCCTCAATCCTCAATCCTCAATCTTCAATCCTCAATACTCAACCTTCAATCCTCAATCCTCAATTCCCAATCCCCAATGCTCAATCCTCAATCGTCAATCCTCAATCCCCAGTCCTCATTCTTCAATCCTCAATACCCAATCCTCAATCTTCAATCCTCAGTCCTCAATTCTCAATTCTCAATCCTCATTCCTCAACCCTCAGACCTCAAACAGCAATACTCAACCCTCCGTCCTCGTCCTCAATCCACAACCATCAATCCTCAATCCTCAATATTCAATCATCAATATTCAATCTTCAGTCCTCTATCCTCAATCCTCAATCATCAATCCTCAATCCTCAATGTTCAATCCGCAATACCCAATCCTCAATCATCTATCCGCAATCCTCAATCCTCAATCCTCAATCCTCAATCCTCAACCTTCAATCCTCAATACTCAATCTTCAATCCTCAATCCTCAATCCTCAATCCTCAATCCTCATTCTTCAATCCTCAACACCCAATCCTCAATCTTCAATCCTCAATCCTCAATCCTCAATTCTCAATCCTCAATCCTCAATCCTCAGACCTCAAACATCAATACTCAACCCTCAGCCCTCGTCCTCAATCCACAACCCTCAATCCTCGATCCTCAATCTTCAACCATCAATATTCAATCTTCAATCCTCAATCCTCAATCCTCAATACACAATCCTCAATCCTCAATGTTCAATCCGCAATACCCAATCCTCAATCTTCTATCCGCAATCCTCAATCCTCAATCCTCAATCCTCAATCCTCAATCCTCAATCCTCAATCCTCAATCCTCAATTCTCAATCCTCAATCCTCGATCGTCAATCCTCAATCCTCAATCCTCAATGTTCAATCCGCAATACCCAATCCTCAATCTTCTATCCGCAATCCTCAATCCTCAATCCTCAATCCTCAATCCTCAATCCTCAATCCTCAATCTTCAATCCTCAATACTCAATCTTCAATCCTCAATCCTCAATCCTCAATCCTCAACCCTCATTCTTCAATCCTCAACACCCAATCCTCAATCTTCAATCCTCAAACCTCAATCCTGAATCCTCAACCCGGAATCCTCAATCTTCAGCCCTAAGTCCTCAACAATCAGTTGTGAATCCTCAATCCTCAATAGAATATCCTCAATTCACAGTTTTCAATACTCAATACTCAATCTGCAATCTTCAGACCTCTATCCACAAACATCAATTCTCATCACTCAACCCTCAATACTCAGTCCCCAATCCCCTATCTTCAATCCTCAATCCTCAATCCTCAATCCTCAACCTTAATCTTCAATCCTCAGTACTCAATCTTCAATCCTCAATCCTAAATCCTCAATACTCAATCCTCATTCTTCAATCCTCAACACCCAATCCTCAATCTTCAATCCTCAATCCTCAATCCTCAATTCTCAATGCTCAATCCTCAATCCTCAGACCTCAAACAGCAATACTCAACACTCAGTCCTCGTCCTCAATCCACAACCCTCAATCCTCGATCCTCAATATTCAATCATCAATATTCAATCTTCAATCCTCAATCCTCAGTCCTCAATACTCAATCCTCAATCCTCAATGTTCTATCCTCAATACGCAATACTCAATCTTCAATCCTCAATCCTCAATCCTCAATCCTCAATCCTCAATCCTCAATCTTAATCTTCAATCCTCAGTACTCACCCTTCAATCCTCAATCCTCAATCCTCAGTCCTCAAATTTCAATTCTGAATCCTCAATCCGGAACCCTCAATCTTCAGCCCTCAGTCCTCAACAATCAGTTGTCAATCCTCAATCCTCAATAGAATATACTCAATTCACAGTTTTCAATACTCAATACTCAATCTGCAATCTTCAAATCTTTATCCACAAACATCAATTCTCATCACTCAACCCTCAACACTCAGTCCTCAATGTTCAATCCTCAATCCTCAATTCTCAATCTTCAATCCTCAATACTGAACCTTCAATCCTCAATCCTCAATCCTCAGTCCTCAATCCTCAATCCGCAATCTTAATCTTCAATCCTCAGTACTCAATCTTCAATCCTCAATCCTCAATCCTCAATCCTCGATCGTCAATCTTCAATCCTCAATACTCAATCTTCAATCCTCAATCCTCAATCCTCAATCCTCAATCCTCATTCTTCAATCCTCAATTCCCAATCCTCAATCTTCAACCCACAATCCTCAATCCTCAATTATCAATCCTCAATCCTCAGTCCTCAGTCCTCAAACGTCAATCCTCAGCCCTCAGCCCTCATCCTCAATCCTCAATCCTCAATCCTGAATTCGCAATCTTCAATCCTCAATACTCAATCTTCAATCCTCAATGCTCAGTCCTCAAATTTCAATTCTGAATCCTCAATCCGGAATCCTCAACCTTCAGCCCTCAGTCCTCAACAATCAGTTGTCAATCCTCAATAATCAATAGAATATACTCAATTCACAGTTTTCAATACTAAATACTCAATCTGCAATCTTCAAATCTCTATCCACAAACATCAATTCTCATCACTCAACCCTCAACACTCAGTCCTCAACGCTCAATCCTCAATCCTCAATACTCTATCTTCAATTCTCAATCCTCAATTCTCAATCCTCAATCCTCAATCCTCAATCCTCAATCGTCAAACTTCAATCCTCAATACTCAATCTTCAATCCTCAATCCTCAATACTCAATACTCAATCCTCATTCTACAATCCTCAATACCCAATCCTCAATCTTCAATCCTCAATCTTCAATCATCAATATTCAATCTTCAATCCTCAATCCTCAATCCTCAATACTCAATCCTCAATCCTCAATTCTCAATCCTCAATACCCAATCCTCAATATTCAATCCACAATCCTCAATCCTCAATCCTCAATCCTCAATCCTCAATCCTCAATCCTCAATCCTCAATCTTCAATCCTCAGTCCCAAATCCTCAATCTTCAATACTCACTCCTCAATCCTCAGTCTTCAATCCTCAATGCTCAATCCTCAATCCTCAATCTTCAATCCTCAATACTCAACCTTCAATCCTCAATCCTCAATCCTCAATCCTCAATCTTCAATCCTCAATACTCAATCTTCAATCCTCAATCCTCAATCCTCAATCCTCAACCCTCATTCTTCAATCCTCAACACCCAATCCTCAATCTTCAATCCTCAAACGTCAATCCTCAATTCTCAATACTCATTCCTCAATCCTCAGACCTCAAACATCAATACTCAACCCTCAGTCCTCGTCCTCAATCCACAACCCTCAATCCTCGATCCTCAATCTTCAATCATCAATATTCAACCTTCAATCCTCAATCCTCAATCCTCAATACTCAATCCTCAATCCTCATTGTTCTATCCTCAATACGCAATCCTCAACGTTCAATCCTCAATCCTCAATCCTCAATCCTCACCCTCAATCCTCAATCCTCAGACCTCAAACCTCAATCCTGAAGCCACAATCCTGAACCCCCAATATTCAGCCCTCAGACCTCAACAATCAGTTGTGAATCCTCAATCGTCAATAGAATATCCTCAATTCACAGGTTTCAATACTCAACACTCAGCCTGCAATCTTCAAATCTCTATCCACAAACATCAATTCTCATCACTCAACCCTCAATATTCAACGCACAACCCTCAACCATCAATCCTCAGTCCTCAAAACTCAATCCCTAATCCTCAATCCTGAATCCTCAATCTTCAGCCCTCAGTCCTCAGCAATCAATGGTCAATCCTCAGTCCTCCATAGAATATCCTCAATTCACAGTTTTCAATACTCAATCCCTATTCTTCAATCTTAAAATCTCAATCCACAAACATCAGTTCTCATCACTCAACCCTCAACACTCAGTCCTCAATCTTCAATCCTCAATCATCAATCCTCAATCTTCAATCCTCAATACTCAACCTTCAATCCTCAATCCTCAATTCTCAATCCTCAATGCTCAATCCTCAATCGTCAATCCTCAATCCCCAATCCTAAATCTTCAATTCTCAATCCTCAATCCTCAATCCTCAGTCCTCAATCCTCGATCCTCAATACTCAATCTTCAATCCTCAATACTCAATCCTCAATCCTCAATTCTCAATCCTCAATCCTCAATCCTCAATCTTCAATCCTCAATACTCAATCTGCAATCCGCAATCCTCAGTCCTCACTCCTCAACCCTCATTCTTCAATCCTCAATACCGAATCCTCAATCTTCAATCCTCAATCCTCAATCCTCAATTCTCAATCCTCAATCGTGAATCCTTAGACTTCAAACATCAATACTCAACCCTCAGTCCTCGTCCTCAATCCACAACACTCAGTCCTCAATCCTCAATATTCAGTCATTAATATTCAACCTTCAATCCTCAACCCTCAATCCTCTATCCTCAACACTCAATCCTCAATGTTCAATCTTCAATACCCAATCATCAGTCTTCAATCCTCTATCCTCAATCCTCAATCCTCAATCCTCAATCCTCTGTCCTCAAACCGCAATCCTGAATCCTCAACCCGGAATCCTCAAACTTCAGCCCTAAGTCCTCAACAATCAGTTGTGAATCCTCAATCCTCAATAGAATATCCTCAATTGACAGTTTTCAATACTCAATACTCAATCTGCAATCTTCAGACCTCTATCCACAAACATCAATTCTCATCACTCAACCCTCAATACTCAGTCCCCAATCCCCAATCTTCAATCCTCAATCCTCAATCCTCAATCCTCAACCTTAATCTTCAATCCTCAGTACTCAATCTTCAATCCTCGAACCTAAATCCTCAATACTCCATCCTCACTCTTCAATCCTCAACACCCAATCCTCAATCTTCAATCCTCAATCCTCAATCCTCAATTCTCAATGCTCAATCCTCAATCCTCAGACCTCAAACAGCAATACTCAACCCTCAGTCCTCGTCCTCAATCCACAACCGTCAATCCTCAATCCTCAATCTTCAATCATCAGTATTCAATCTTCAGTCCTCAATCCTCAGTCCTCAATCCTCAATCCTCAATCCTCAATGTTCAATCCGCAATACCCAATCCTCAATCTTCTATCCGCAATCCTCAATCCTCAATCCTCAATCCTCAATCCTCAATCCTCAATCTTCAATCCTCAATACTCAATCTTCAATCCTCAATCCTCAATCATCAATCGTCAATCCTCATTCTTCAATCCTCAACACCCAATCCTCAATCTTCAATCCTCAATCCTCAATCCTCAATTCTCAATCCTCAATCCTCAATCCTCAGACCTCAAACGTCAATACTCAACCCTCAGTCCTCGTCCTCAATCCACAACCCTCAATCCTCGATCCTCAATCTTCAATCATCAATAGTCAATCATCAATCCTCAATCCTCAATCCTCAATCCTCAATGTTCTATTCTCAATACGCAATCCTCAATCTTCAATCCTCAATCCTCAATCCTCAATCCTCAATCCTCAATCTTAATCTTCAATCCTCAGTACTCAATCTTGAATCCTCAATCCTCAATACTCAATCCTCAATCCTCAATCTTCAATCCTCAATACTCAATACTCAATCTTCAATCCTCAATCCTCAATCCTCAATCCTCAATCCTCATTCTTCAATCCTCAATACCCAATCCTCAATATTCAATCCTCAATCCTCAATCCTCAATCCTCAATCCTCAATCCTCAATCCTCAATCCTCAATCCTCAATCTTCAATCCTCAGTACCAAATCCTCAATCTTCAACACTCACTCCTCAATCCTCAGTCTTCAATCCTCAATGCTCAATCCTCAATCCTCAATCTTCAATTCTCAATCCTCAATCCTCAATCCTCAGTCCTCAATCCTCGATCCTCAATACTCAATCTTCAATCCTCAATACTCAATCCTCAATCCTCAATTCTCAATCCTCAATACCCAATCCTCAATATTCAATCCTCAATCCTCAATCCTCAATCCTCAATCCTCAATCCTCAATCCTCAATCTTCAATCCTCAGTCCCAAATCCTCAATCTTCAATACTCACTCCTCAATCCTCAGTCTTCAATCCTCAATGCTCAATCCTCAATCCTCAATCCTCAATCTTCAATCCTCAATACTCAACCTTCAATCCTCAATCCTCAATCCTCAATCCTCAATCTTCAATCCTCAATACTCAATCTTCAATCCTCAATCCTCAATCCTCAATACTCAATCCTCAATCCTCAATGTTCTATCCTCAATACGCAATCCTCAATCTTCAATCCTCAATCCTCAATCCGCAGTCCTCAATCCTCAATCCTCAATCCTCAATCTTAATCTTCAATCCTCAACACTCAATCTTCAATCCTCATTCTTGAATCCTCAATACCCAATCCTCAATCTTCAATTCTCAATCCTCAATCCTCAGTTCGCAATCCTCAATCCTCAATCCTCAGACCTCAGGCATCAACACTCAACCCTCAGTCCTCGTTCTCAATCCACAACCCTCAATCCTCGATCCTCAATCTTCAATCATCAATATTCAATCCTCAATCCTCAATCCTCAATCTTCAATCCTCGATACTCAATCTTCAATCCTCAATCCTCAATCCTCAATCCTCAATCCTCAATCCTCAATCCTCAATCGTCAACCTTCAATCCTCAATACTCAATCTTCAATCCTCAATCCTCAATCCTCAATCCTCAATCCTCATTCTTCAATCCTCAACACCCAATCCTCAATATTCAATCCTCAATCCTCAATCCTCAATCCTCAATCCTCAATCCTCAATCCTCAATCCTCAATCTTCAATCCTCAGTCCCAAATCCTCAATCTTCAACACTCACTCCTCAATCCTCAGTCTTCAATCCTCAATGCTCAATCCTCAATCCTCAATCTTCAATTCTCAATCCTCAATCCTCAATCCTCAGTCCTCAATCCTCGATCCTCAATACTCAATCTTCAATCCTCAATACTCAATCCTCAATCCTCAATTCTCAATCCTCAATACCCAATCCTCAATATTCAATCCTCAATCCTCAATCCTCAATCCTCAATCCTCAATCCTCAATCCTCAATCCTCAATCTTCAATCCTCAGTCCCAAATCCTCAATCTTCAATACTCACTCCTCAATCCTCAGTCTTCAATCCTCAATGCTCAATCCTCAATCCTCAATCCTCAATCTTCAATCCTCAATACTCAACCTTCAATCCTCAATCCTCAATCCTCAATCCTCAATCTTCAATCCTCAATACTCAATCTTCAATCCTCAATCCTCAATCCTCAATCCTCAACCCTCATTCTTCAATCCTCAACACCCAATCCTCAATCTTCAATCCTCAAACGTCAATCCTCAATTCTCAATACTCATTCCTCAATCCTCAGACCTCAAACATCAATACTCAACCCTCAGTCCTCGTCCTCAATCCACAACCCTCAATCCTCAATCCTCAATCTTCAATCCTCAGTCCCAAATCCTCAATCTTCAACACTCACTCCTCAATCCTCAGTCTTCAATCCTCAATGCTCAATCCTCAATCCTCAATCTTCAATTCTCAATCCTCAATCCTCAACCCTCAGTCCTCAATCCTCGATCCTCAATACTCAATCTTCAATCCTCAATACTCAATCCTCAATCCTCAATTCTCAATCCTCAATACCCAATCCTCAATATTCAATCCTCAATCCTCAATCCTCAATCCTCAATCCTCAATCCTCAATCCTCAATCCTCAATCTTCAATCCTCAGTCCCAAATCCTCAATCTTCAATACTCACTCCTCAATCCTCAGTCTTCAGTCCTCAATGCTCAATCCTCAATCCTCAATCCTCAATCTTCAATCCTCAATACTCAACCTTCAATCCTCAATCCTCAATCCTCAATCCTCAATCTTCAATCCTCAATACTCAATCTTCAATCCTCAATCCTCAATCCTCAATACTCAATCCTCAATCCTCAATGTTCTATCCTCAATACGCAATCCTCAATCTTCAATCCTCAATCCTCAATCCGCAGTCCTCAATCCTCAATCCTCAATCCTCAATCTTAATCTTCAATCCTCAACACTCAATCTTCAATCCTCATTCTTCAATCCTCAATACCCAATCCTCAATCTTCAATTCTCAATCCTCAATCCTCAGTTCGCAATCCTCAATCCTCAATCCTCAGACCTCAGGCATCAACACTCAACCCTCAGTCCTCGTTCTCAATCCACAACCCTCAATCCTCGATCCTCAATCTTCAATCATCAATATTCAATCCTCAATCCTCAATCCTCAATCTTCAATCCTCGATACTCAATCTTCAATCCTCAATCCTCAATCCTCAATCCTCAATTCTCAATCCTCAATCCTCAATCGTCAACCTTCAATCCTCAATACTCAATCTTCAATCCTCAATCCTCAATCCTCAATCCTCAATCCTCATTCTTCAATCCTCAATACCCAATCCTCAATATTCAATCCTCAATCCTCAATCCTCAATCCTCAATCCTCAATCCTCAATCCTCAATCCTCAATCTTCAATCCTCAGTCCCAAATCCTCAATCTTCAACACTCACTCCTCAATCCTCAGTCTTCAATCCTCAATGCTCAATCCTCAATCCTCAATCTTCAATTCTCAATCCTCAATCCTCAATCATCAGTCCTCAATCCTCGATCCTCAATACTCAATCTTCAATCCTCAATACTCAATCCTCAATCCTCAATTCTCAATCCTCAATACCCAATCCTCAATATTCAATCCTCAATCCTCAATCCTCAATCCTCAATCCTCAATCCTCAATCCTCAATCCTCAATCTTCAATCCTCAGTCCCAAATCCTCAATCTTCAATACTCACTCCTCAATCCTCAGTCTTCAATCCTCAATGCTCAATCCTCAATCCTCAATCCTCAATCTTCAATCCTCAATACTCAACCTTCAATCCTCAATCCTCAATCCTCAATCCTCAATCTTCAATCCTCAATACTCAATCTTCAATCCTCAATCCTCAATCCTCAATCCTCAACCCTCATTCTTCAATCCTCAACACCCAATCCTCAATCTTCAATCCTCAAACGTCAATCCTCAATTCTCAATACTCATTCCTCAATCCTCAGACCTCAAACATCAATACTCAACCCTCAGTCCTCGTCCTCAATCCACAACCCTCAATCCTCGATCCTCAATCTTCAATCATCAATATTCAACCTTCAATCCTCAATCCCCAATCCTCAATACTCAATCCTCAATCCTCATTGTTCTATCCTCAATACGCAATCCTCAACGTTCAATCCTCAATCCTCAATCCTCAATCCTCACCCTCAATCCTCAATCCTCAGACCTCAAACCTCAATCCTGAAGCCACAATCCTGAACCCCCAATATTCAGCCCTCAGACCTCAACAATCAGTTGTGAATCCTCAATCGTCAATAGAATATCCTCAATTCACAGGTTTCAATACTCAACACTCAGCCTGCAATCTTCAAATCTCTATCCACAAACATCAATTCTCATCACTCAACCCTCAATATTCATCGCACAACCCTCAACCATCAATCCTCAGTCCTCAAAACTCAATCCCTAATCCTCAATCCTGAATCCTCAATCTTCAGCCCTCAGTCCTCAGCAATCAATGGTCAATCCTCAGTCCTCCATAGAATATCCTCAATTCACAGTTTTCAATACTCAATCCCTATTCTTCAATCTTAAAATCTCAATCCACAAACATCAGTTCTCATCACTCAACCCTCAACACTCAGTCCTCAATCTTCAATCCTCAATCATCAATCCTCAATCTTCAATCCTCAATACTCAACCTTCAATCCTCAATCCTCAATTCTCAATCCTCAATGCTCAATCATCAATCGTCAATCCTCAATCCCCAATCCTCAATCTTCAATTCTCAATCCTCAATCCTCAATCCTCAGTCCTCAATCCTCGATCCTCAATACTCAATCTTCAATCCTCAATACTCAATCCTCAATCCTCAATTCTCAATCCTCAATCCTCAATCCTCAATCCTCAATCTTCAATCCTCAATACTCAATCTGCAATCCGCAATCCTCAGTCCTCACTCCTCAACCCTCATTCTTCAATCCTCAATACCGAATCCTCAATCTTCAATCCTCAATCCTCAACCCTCAATTCTCAATCCTCAATCCTGAATCCTTAGACTTCAAACATCAATACTCAACCCTCAGTCCTCGTCCTCAATCCACAACACTCAGTCCTCAATCCTCAATATTCAGTCATTAATATTCAACCTTCAATCCTCAACCCTCAATCCTCTATCCTCAACACTCAATCCTCAATGTTCAATCTTCAATACCCAATCATCAGTCTTCAATCCTCTATCCTCAATCCTCAATCCTCAATCCTCAATCCTCTGTCCTCAAACCTCAATCCTGAATCCTCTACCCGGAATCCTCAAACTTCAGCCCTAAGTCCTCAACAATCAGTTGTGAATCCTCAATCCTCAATAGAATATCCTCAATTGACAGTTTTCAATACTCAATACTCAATCTGCAATCTTCAGACCTCTATCCACAAACATCAATTCTCATCACTCAACCCTCAATACTCAGTCCCCAATCCCCAATCTTCAATCCTCAATCCTCAATCCTCAATCCTCAACCTTAATCTTCAATCCTCAGTACTCAATCTTCAATCCTCGAACCTAAATCCTCAATACTCAATCCTCACTCTTCAATCCTCAACACCCAATCCTCAATCTTCAATCCTCAATCCTCAATCCTCAATTCTCAATGCTCAATCCTCAATCCTCAGACCTCAAACAGCAATACTCAACCCTCAGTCCTCGTCCTCAATCCACAACCGTCAATCCTCAATCCTCAATCTTCAATCATCAGTATTCAATCTTCAGTCCTCAATCCTCAGTCCTCAATCCTCAATCCTCAATCCTCAAAGTTCAATCCGCAATACCCAATCCTCAATCTTCTATCCGCAATCCTCAATCCTCAATCCTCAATCCTCAATCTTCAATCCTCAATACTCAATCTTCAATCCTCAATCCTCAATCATCAATCCTCAATCCTCATTCTTCAATCCTCAACACCCAATCCTCAATCTTCAATCCTCAATCCTCAATCCTCAATTCTCAATCCTCAATCCTCAATCCTCAGACCTCAATCGTCAATACTCAACCCTCAGTCCTCGTCCTCAATCCACAACCCTCAATCCTCGATCCTCAATCTTCAATCATCAATATTCAATCATCAATCCTCAATCCTCAATCCTCAATCCTCAATGTTCTATTCTCAATACGCAATCCTCAATCTTCAATCCTCAATCCTCAATCCTCAATCCTCAATCCTCAATCTTAATCTTCAATCCTCAGTACTCAATCTTGAATCCTCAATCCTCAATCCTCAATCCTCAATCCTCAATCTTCAATCCTCAATACTCAATACTCAATCCTCATTCTTCAATCCTCAATACCCAATCCTCAATCTTCAATCCTCAATCCTCAATCCTCAATCCTCAATCCTCAATCCTCAGTCCTCAAACCTCAATCCTGAATCCACAATCCTGAACCCCCAATATTCAGCCGTCAGACCTCAACAATCAGTTGTGAATCCTCAATCGTCAATAGAATATCCTCAATTCGCAGGCTTCAATACTCAATACTCAGCCTGCAATCTTCAAATCTCTATCCACAAACATCAATTCTCATCACTCAACCCTCAATATTCAACGCACAACCCTCAACCATCAATCCTCAGTCCTCAAAACTCAATCCCTAATCCTCAATCCTGAATCCTCAATCTTCAGCCCTCAGTCCTCAACAATCAATTGTCAATCCTCAGTCCTCCATAGAATATCCTCAATTCACAGTTTTCAATACTCAATCCCTATTCTTCAATCTTCAAATCTCAATCCACAAACATCAATTCTCATCACTCAACCCTCAACACTCAGTCCTCAATCTTCAATCCTCAATCATCAATCCTCAATCTTCAATCCTCAATACTCAGTCTTCAATCCTCAATCCTCAATTCTCAATCCTCAATGCTCAATCCTCAATCCTCAATTCTCAATCCTCAATCCTGAATCCTCAGACTTCAAACATCAATACTCAACCCTCAGTCCTCGTCCTCAATCCTCAACCCTCAATCCTCAATCCTCAATATTCAGTCATTAATATTCAACCTTCAATCCTCAATCCTCAATCCTCTATCCTCAACACTCAATCCTCACTGTTCAATCTTCAATACCCAATCATCAGTCTTCAATCCTCAATCCTCAATCCTCAATCCTCAATCTTCAATCCTCAGTCCCAAATCCTCAATCTTCAATACTCACTCCTCAATCCTCAGTCTTCAATCCTCAATGCTCAATCCTCAATCCTCAATCCTCAATCTTCAATCCTCAATACTCAACCTTCAATCCTCAATCCTCAATTCTCAATCCCCTATGCTCAATCCTCAATCGTCAATCCACAATCCCCAGTCCTCATTCTTCAATCCTCAATACCCAATCCTCAATCTTCAATCCTCAATCCTCAATCCTCAATTCTCAATCCTCATTCCTCAACCCTCAGACCTCAAACAGCAATACTCAACCCTCCGTCCTCGTCCTCAATCCACAACCATCAATCCTCAATCCTCAATATTCAATCATCAATATTCAATCTTCAGTCCTCAATCCTCAATCCTCAATCGTCAATCCTCAATCCTCAATGTTCAATCCGCAATACCCAATCCTCAATCATCTATCCGCAATCCTCAATCCTCAATCCTCAATCCTCAATCCACAATCCTCAACCTTCAATCCTCAATACTCAATCTTCAATCCTCAATCCTCAATCCTCAATCCTCAATCCTCATTCTTCAATCCTCAACACCCAATCCTCAATCTTCAATCCTCAATCCTCAATCCTCAATTCTCAATCCTCAATCCTCAATCCTCAGACCTCAAACATCAATACTCAACCCTCAGTCCTCGTCCTCAATCCAAAACCCTCAATCCTCGATCCTCAATCTTCAATCATCAATATTCAATCTTCAATCCTCAATCCTCAATCCTCAATACACAATCCTCAATCCTCAACGTTCTATCCTCAATACGCAATCCTCAATCTTCAATCCTCAATCCTCAATCCTCAATCCTCAATCCTCAACCTTAATCTTCAATCCTCAGTAATCAATCTTCAATCCTCATTCCTCAATCCTCAATCCTCAATCCTCAATCTTCAATCCTCAATACCCGATCCTCAATCTTCAATCCTCAATCCTCAATCCTCAGTCCTCAATCCTCAATCCTCAATACTCAATCTTCAATCCTCAGTCACAAATCCTCAATCTTCAATGCTCACTCCTCAATCCTCAATCTTCAATCCTCAATCCTCAATCCTCAGTCCTCAATCCTCAGTCCTCAATCCTCAATCTTCAATCCTCAGTCACAAATCCTCAATCTTCAATACTCACTCCTCAATCCTCAATCCTCAATCCTCATTCTTCAATCCTCAATACCCAATCCTCAATCTTCAATCCTCAATCCTCACTCCTCAATTCTCAATCCTCAATCCTCAATCCTCAATCCTCAATCCTCAATCCTCAATGTTCAATCCGCAATACCCAATCCTCAATCTTCTATCCGCAATCCTCAATCCTCAATCCTCAATCCTCAATCCTCAATCCTCAATCCTCAATCTTCAATCCTCAATGCTCAATCTTCCATCCTCAATCCTCAATCCTCAATCCTCAACCCTCATTCTTCAATCCTCAACACCCAATCCTCAATCTTCAATCCCCAAACCTCAATCCTGAATCCTCAACCCGGAATCCTCAATCTTCAGCCCTAAGTCCTCAACAATTAGTTCTGAATCCTCAATCCTCAATAGAATATCCTCAATTCACAGTTTTCAATACTCAATACTCAATCTGCAATCTTCAGACCTCTATCCACAAACATCAATTCTCATCACTCAACCCTCAATACTCAGTCCCCAATCCCCTATCTTCAATCCTCAATCCTCAATCCTCAATCCTCAACCTTAATCTTCAATCCTCAGTACTCAATCTTCAATCCTCAATCCTAAATCCTCAATACTCAATCCTCATTCTTCAATCCTCAACACCCAATCCTCAATCTTCAATCCTCAATCCTCAATCCTCAATTCTCAATGCTCAATCCTCAATCATCAGACCTCAAACAGCAATACTCAACACTCAGTCCTCGTCCTCAATCCACAACCCTCAATCCTCGATCCTGAATCTTCAATCATCAATATTCAATATTCAATCCTCAATCCTCAGTCCTCAATATTCAATCCTCAATCCTCAATGTTCTATCCTCAATACGCAATCCTCAATCTTCAATCCTCAATCCTCAATCCTCAATCCTCAATCCTCAATCCTCAATCTTAATCTTCAATCCTCAGTACTCACCCTTCTATCCTCAATCCTCAATCCTCAGTCCTCAAATTTCAATTCTGAATCCTCAATCCGGAACCCTCAATCTTCAGCCCTCAGTCCTCAACAATCAGTTGTCAATCCTCAATCCTCAATAGAATATACTCAATTCACAGTTTTCAATACTCAATACTCAATCTGCAATCTTCAAATCTTTATCCACAAACATCAATTCTCATCACTCAACCCTCAACACTCAGTCCTCAATGTTCAATCCTCAATCCTCAATTCTCAATCTTCAATCCTCAATACTGAACCTTCAATCCTCAATCCTCAATCCTCAGTCCTCAATCCTCAATCCTCAATCTTAACCTTCAATCCTCAGTACTCAATCTTCAATCCTCAATCCTCAATCCTCAATCCTCGATCGTCAATCTTCAATCCTCAATACTCAATCTTCAATCCTCAACCCTCAATCCTCAATCCTCAATCCTCATTCTTCAATCCTCAATACCCAATCCTCAATCTTCAACCCTCAATCCTCAATCCTCAATTCTCAATCCTCAATCCTCAGTCCTCAGTCCTCAAACGTCAATCCTCAACCCTCAGCCCTCATCCTCAATCCTCAATCCTCAATCCTGAATTCTCAATCTTCAATCCTCAATACTCAATCTTCAATCCTCAATGCTCAGTCCTCAAATTTCAATTCTGAATCCTCAATCCGGAATCCTCAACCTTCAGCCCTCAGTCCTCAACAATCAGTTGTCAATCCTCAATAATCAATAGAATATACTCAATTCACAGTTTTCAATACTAAATACTCAATCTGCAATCTTCAAATCTCTATCCACAAACATCAATTCTCATCACTCAAACCTCAACACTCAGTCCTCAACGCTCAATCCTCAATCCTCAATTCTCAATCACCAATCCTCAATACTGAACCTTCAATCCTCTATCCTCAATCCTCAGTCCTCAATCCTCAATCCTCAATCTTAATCTTCAATCCTCAGTACTCAATCTTCAATCCTCAATCCTCAATCGTCAATCCTCAATCCTCAATCTTCAATCCTCAATACACAATCTTCAATCCTGAATCCTCAATCCTCAATCCTCAATCCTCAATCCCCAATCTTAACCTTCAATCCTCAGTACTCAATCATCAAGCCTCAATCCTCAATCCTCAATCCTCAATCCTCTACTTTCAATCCTCAATACTCAATCTTCAATCCTCAATCCTCAATTCTCAATCCTCAATCCTCAATCCTCAATCCTCAATCCTCAATCCTCAATCCTCAATCCTCAATCTTCAATCCTCAGTCCCAAATCCTCAATCTTCAATACTCACTCCTCAATCCTCAGTCTTCAATCCTCAATGCTCAATCCTCAATCCTCAATCCTCAACCTTCAATCCTCAATACTCAACCTTCAATCCTCAATCCTCAATTCTCAATCCCCAATGCTCAATCCTCAATCGTCAATCCTCAATCCCCAGTCCTCATTCTTCAATCCTCAATACCCAATCCTCAATCTTCAATCCTCAATCCTCAATCCTCAATTCTCAATCCTCATTCCTCAACCCTCAGACCTCAAACAGCAATACTCGACCCTCCGTCCTCGTCCTCAATCCACAACCATCAATCCTCAATCCTCAATATTCAATCATCAATATTCAATCTTCAGTCCTCAATCCTCAATCCTCAATCCTCAATCCTCAATGTTCAATCCGCAATACCCAATCCTCAATCATCTATCCGCAATCCTCAATCCTCAATCCTCAATCCTCAATCCTCAATCCTCAACCTTCAATCCTCAATACTCAATCTTCAATCCTCAATCCTCAATCCTCAATCCTCAATCCTCATTCTTCAATCCTCAACACCCAATCCTCAATCTTCAATCCTCAATCCTCAATCCTCAATTCTCAATCCACAATCCTCAATCCTCAGACCTCAAACATCAATACTCAACCCTCAGTCCTGGTCTTCAATCCACAACCCTCAATCCTCGATCCTCAATCTTCAATCATCAATATTCAATCTTCAATCCTCAATCCTCAATCCTCTATCCTCAACACTCAATCCTCACTGTTCAATCTTCAATACCCAATCATCAGTCTTCAATCCTCAATCCTCAATCCTCAATCCTCAATCCTCAATCCTCTGTCCTCAAACCACAATCCTCAATCCTCAATCCTCAATCCTCAATCTTCAATCCTCAATACTCAACCTTCAATCCTCAATCCTCAATTCTCAATCCCCTATGCTCAATCCTCAATCGTCAATCCTCAATCCCCAGTCCTCATTCTTCAATCCTCAATACCCAATCCTCAATCTTCAATCCTCAATCCTCAATCCTCAATTCTCAATCCTCATTCCTCAACCCTCAGACCTCAAACAGCAATACTCAACCCTCCGTCCTCGTCCTCAATCCACAACCATCAATCCTCAATCCTCAATATTCAATCATCAATATTCAATCTTCAGTCCTCAATCCTCAATCCTCAATCGTCAATCCTCAATCCTCAATGTTCAATCCGCAATACCCAATCCTCAATCATCTATCCGCAATTCTCAATCCTCAATCCTCAATCCTCAATCCACAATCCTCAACCTTCAATCCTCAATACTCAATCTTCAATCCTCAATCCTCAATCCTCAATCCTCAATCCTCATTCTTCAATCCTCAACACCCAATCCTCAATCTTCAATCCTCAATCCTCAATCCTCAATTCTCAATCCTCAATCCTCAATCCTCAGACCTCAAACATCAATACTCAACCCTCAGTCCTCGTCCTCAATCCACAACCCTCAATCCTCGATCCTCAATCTTCAATCATCAATATTCAATCTTCAATCCTCAATCCTCAATCCTCAATACACAATCCTCAATCCTCAACGTTCTATCCTCAATACGCAATCCTCAATCTTCAATCCTCAATCCTCAATCCTCAATCCTCAATCCTCAACCTTAATCTTCAATCCTCAGTAATCAATCTTCAATCCTCATTCCTCAATCCTCAATCCTCAATCCTCAATCTTCAATCCTCAATACCCGATCCTCAATCTTCAATCCTCAATCCTCAATCCTCAGTCCTCAATCCTCAATCCTCAATACTCAATCTTCAATCCTCAGTCACAAATCCTCAATCATCAATGCTCACTCCTCAATCCTCAATCTTCAATCCTCAATCCTCAATCCTCAGTCCTCAATCCTCAATCCTCAATCCTCAATCTTCAATCCTCAGTCACAAATCCTCAATCTTCAATACTCACTCCTCAATCCTCAATCCTCAATCCTCATTCTTCAATCCTCAATACCCAATCCTCAATCTTCAATCCTCAATCCTCACTCCTCAATTCTCAATCCTCAATCCTCAATCCTCAATCCTCAATCCTCAATCCTCAATGTTCAATCCGCAATACCCAATCCTCAATCTTCTATCCGCAATCCTCAATCCTCAATCCTCAATCCTCAATCCTCAATCCTCAATCCTCAATCTTCAATCCTCAATGCTCAATCTTCCATCCTCAATCCTCAATCCTCAATCCTCAACCCTCATTCTTCAATCCTCAACACCCAATCCTCAATCTTCAATCCTCAAACCTCAATCCTGAATCCTCAACCCGGAATCCTCAATCTTCAGCCCTAAGTCCTCAACAATTAGTTCTGAATCCTCAATCCTCAATAGAATATCCTCAATTCACAGTTTTCAATACTCAATACTCAATCTGCAATCTTCAGACCTCTATCCACAAACATCAATTCTCATCACTCAACCCTCAATACTCAGTCCCCAATCCCCTATCTTCAATCCTCAGTCCCAAATCCTCAATCTTCAATACTCACTCCTCAATCCTCAGTCTTCAATCCTCAATGCTCAATCCTCAATCCTCAATCCTCAACCTTCAATCCTCAATACTCAACCTTCAATCCTCAATCCTCAATTCTCAATCCCCAATGCTCAATCCTCAATCGTCAATCCTCAATCCCCAGTCCTCATTCTTCAATCCTCAATACCCAATCCTCAATCTTCAATCCTCAATCCTCAATCCTCAATTCTCAATCCTCATTCCTCAACCCTCAGACCTCAAACAGCAATACTCGACCCTCCGTCCTCGTCCTCAATCCACAACCATCAATCCTCAATCCTCAATATTCAATCATCAATATTCAATCTTCAGTCCTCAATCCTCAATCCTCAATCCTCAATCCTCAATGTTCAATCCGCAATACCCAATCCTCAATCATCTATCCGCAATCCTCAATCCTCAATCCTCAATCCTCAATCCTCAATCCTCAACCTTCAATCCTCAATACTCAATCTTCAATCCTCAATCCTCAATCCTCAATCCTCAATCCTCATTCTTCAATCCTCAACACCCAATCCTCAATCTTCAATCCTCAATCCTCAATCCTCAATTCTCAATCCTCAATCCTCAATCCTCAGACCTCAAACATCAATACTCAACCCTCAGTCCTCGTCTTCAATCCACAACCCTCAATCCTCGATCCTCAATCTTCAATCATCAATATTCAATCTTCAATCCTCAATCCTCAATCCTCAATACACAATCCTCAATCCTCAATGTTCTATCCTCAATACGCAATCCTCAATCTTCAATCCTCAATCCTCAATCCTCAATCCCCAATCCACAACCTTAATCTTCAATCCTCAGTACTCAATCTTCAATCCTAATTCCTCAATCCTCAAACCTCAATCCTCAATCTTCAATCCTCAATACCCAATCCTTAATCTTCAATCCTCAATCCTCAATCCTCAGTCCTCAATCCTCAATCCTCAATCCTCAGTCCTCAAAACTCAATCCCTAATCCTCAATCCTGAATCCTCAATCTTCAGCCCTCAGTCCTCAACAATCAATTGTCAATCCTCAGTCCTCCATAGAATATCCTCAATTCACAGTTTTCAATACTCAATCCCTATTCTTCAATCTTCAAATCTCAATCCACAAACATCAATTCTCATCACTCAACCCTCAACACTCAGTCCTCAATCTTCAATCCTCAATCATCAATCCTCAATCTTCAATCCTCAATACTCAGTCTTCAATCCTCAATCCTCAATTCTCAATCCTCAATGCTCAATCCTCAATCCTCAATTCTCAATCCTCAATCCTGAATCCTCAGACTTCAAACATCAATACTCAACCCTCAGTCCTCGTCCTCAATCCTCAACCCTCAATCCTCAATCCTCAATATTCAGTCATTAATATTCAACCTTCAATCCTCAATCCTCAATCCTCTATCCTCAACACTCAATCCTCACTGTTCAATCTTCAATACCCAATCATCAGTCTTCAATCCTCAATCCTCAATCCTGAATCCTCAATCCTCAATCCTCTGTCCTCAAACCACAATCCTCAATCCTCAACCCGGAATCTTCAATCTTCAGCCCTAAGTCCTCAACAATCAGTTGTGAATCCTCAATCCTCAATAGAATATCCTCAATTCACAGTTTTCAATACTCAATACTCAATCTGCAATCTTCAGACCTCTATCCACAAACATCAATTCTCATCACTCAACACTCAATACTCAGTCCCCAATCCCCAATCTTCAATCCTCAATCCTCAATCCTCAATCCTCAATCTTCAATACTCAATCCTCAATCCTGAATCCTCAATCCTCAATCTTCAATCCTCGATACTCAATCTTCAATCCTCAATCCTCAATCCTCAATCCTCAGTCCTCACTCCTCGATCGTCAATCTTCAATCCTCGATACTCAATCTTCAATCCTCAATCCTCAATACTCAATCCTCAATCCTCATTCTTCAATCCTCAATACCCAATCCTCAATATTCAATCCTCAATCCTCAATCCTCAATCCTCAATCCTCAATCCTCAATCCTCAATCCTCAATCTTCAATCCTCAGTCCCAAATCCTCAATCTTCAATACTCACTCCTCAATCCTCAGTCTTCAATCCTCAATGCTCAATCCTCAATCCTCAATCCTCAATCTTCAATCCTCAATACTCAACCTTCAATCCTCAATCCTCAATTCTCAATCCCCTATGCTCAATCCTCAATCGTCAATCCTCAATCCCCAGTCCTCATTCTTCAATCCTCAATACCCAATCCTCAATCTTCAATCCTCAATCCTCAATCCTCAATTCTCAATCCTCATTCCTCAACCCTCAGACCTCAAACAGCAATACTCAACCCTCCGTCCTCGTCCTCAATCCACAACCATCAATCCTCAATCCTCAATATTCAATCATCAATATTCAATCTTCAGTCCTCAATCCTCAATCCTCAATCGTCAATCCTCAATCCTCAATGTTCAATCCGCAATACCCAATCCTCAATCATCTATCCGCAATCCTCAATCCTCAATCCTCAATCCTCAATCCACAATCCTCAACCTTCAATCCTCAATACTCAATCTTCAATCCTCAATCCACAATCCTCAATCCTCAATCCTCATTCTTCAATCCTCAACACCCAATCCTCAAACATCAATACTCAACCCTCAGTCCTCGTCCTCAATCCACAACCCTCAATCCTCGATCCTCAATCTTCAATCATCAATATTCAATCTTCAATCCTCAATCCTCAATCCTCAATACACAATCCTCAATCCTCAACGTTCTATCCTCAATACGCAATCCTCAATCTTCAATCCTCAATCCTCAATCCTCAATCCTCAATCCTCAACCTTAATCTTCAATCCTCAGTAATCAATCTTCAATCCTCATTCCTCAATCCTCAATCCTCAATCCTCAATCTTCAATCCTCAATACCCGATCCTCAATCTTCAATCCTCAATCCTCAATCCTCAGTCCTCAATCCTCAATCCTCAATACTCAATCTTCAATCCTCAGTCACAAATCCTCAATCTTCAATGCTCACTCCTCAATCCTCAATCTTCAATCCTCAATCCTCAATCCTCAGTCCTCAATCCTCAATCCTCAATCCTCAATCTTCAATCCTCAGTCACAAATCCTCAATCTTCAATACTCACTCCTCAATCCTCAATCCTCAATCCTCATTCTTCAATCCTCAATACCCAATCCTCAATCTTCAATCCTCAATCCTCACTCCTCAATTCTCAATCCTCAATCCTCAATCCTCAATCCTCAATCCTCAATCCTCAATGTTCAATCCGCAATACCCAATCCTCAATCTTCTATCCGCAATCCTCAATCCTCAATCCTCAATCCTCAATCCTCAATCCTCAATCCTCAATCTTCAATCCTCAATGCTCAATCTTCCATCCTCAATCCTCAATCCTCAATCCTCAACCCTCATTCTTCTATCCTCAACACCCAATCCTCAATCTTCAATCCTCAAACCTCAATCCTGAATCCTCAACCCGGAATCCTCAATCTTCAGCCCTAAGTCCTCAAGAATTAGTTCTGAATCCTCAATCCTCAATAGAATATCCTCAATTCACAGTTTTCAATACTCAATACTCAATCTGCAATCTTCAGACCTCTATCCACAAACATCAATTCTCATCACTCAACCCTCAATACTCAGTCCCCAATCCCCTATCTTCAATCCTCAATCCTCAATCCTCAATCCTCAACCTTAATCTTCAATCCTCAGTACTCAATCTTCAATCCTCAATCCTAAATCCTCAATACTCAATCCTCATTCTTCAATCCTCAACACCCAATCCTCAATCTTCAATCCTCAATCCTCAATCCTCAATTCTCAATGCTCAATCCTCAATCATCAGACCTGAAACAGCAATACTCAACACTCAGTCCTCGTCCTCAATCCACAACCCTCAATCCTCGATCCTGAATCTTCAATCATCAATATTCAATATTCAATCCTCAATCCTCAGTCCTCAATATTCAATCCTCAATCCTCAATGTTCTATCCTCAATACGCAATCCTCAATCTTCAATCCTCAATCCTCAATCCTCAATCCTCAATCCTCAATCCTCAATCTTAATCTTCAATCCTCAGTACTCACCCTTCTATCCTCAATCCTCAATCCTCAGTCCTCAAATTTCAATTCTGAATCCTCAATCCGGAACCCTCAACCTTCAGCCCTCAGTCCTCAACAATCAGTTGTCAATCCTCAATAATCAATAGAATATACTCAATTCACAGTTTTCAATACTAAATACTCAATCTGCAATCTTCAAATCTCTATCCACAAACATCAATTCTCATCACTCAAACCTCAACACTCAGTCCTCAACGCTCAATCCTCAATCCTCAATTCTCAATCTCCAATCCTCAATACTGAACCTTCAATCCTCTATCCTCAATCCTCAGTCCTCAATCCTCAATCCTCAATCTTAATCTTCAATCCTCAGTACTCAATCTTCAATCCTCAATCCTCAATCGTCAATCCTCAATCCTCAATCTTCAATCCTCAATACACAATCTTCAATCCTGAATCCTCAATCCTCAATCCTCAATCCTCAATCCCCAATCTTAACCTTCAATCCTCAGTACTCAATCATCAAGCCTCAATCCTCAATCCTCAATCCTCAATCCTCTACTTTCAATCCTCAATACTCAATCTTCAATCCTCAATCCTCAATTCTCAATCCTCAATCCTCAATCCTCAATCCTCTATCCTCAATCCTCAATCCTCAATCCTCAATCTTCAATCCTCAGTCCCAAATCCTCAATCTTCAATACTCACTCCTCAATCCTCAGTCTTCAATCCTCAATCCTCAATGTTCAATCCTCAATCCTCAATTCTCAATCCTCATTCCTCAACCCTCAGACCTCAAACAGCAATACTCGACCCTCCGTCCTCGTCCTCAATCCACAACCATCAATCCTCAATCCTCAATATTCAATCATCAATATTCAATCTTCAGTCCTCAATCCTCAATCCTCAATCCTCAATCCTCAATGTTCAATCCGCAATACCCAATCCTCAATCATCTATCCGCAATCCTCAATCCTCAATCCTCAATCCTCAATCCTCAATCCTCAACCTTCAATCCTCAATACTCAATCTTCAATCCTCAATCCTCAATCCTCAATCCTCAATCCTCATTCTTCAATCCTCAACACCCAATCCTCAATCTTCAATCCTCAATCCTCAATCCTCAATTCTCAATCCTCAATCCTCAATCCTCAGACCTCAAACATCAATACTCAACCCTCAGTCCTCGTCTTCAATCCACAACCCTCAATCCTCGATCCTCAATCTTCAATCATCAATATTCAATCTTCAATCCTCAATCCTCAATCCTCAATACACAATCCTCAATCCTCAATGTTCTATCCTCAATACGCAATCCTCAATCTTCAATCCTCAATCCTCAATCCTCAATCCCCAATCCACAACCTTAATCTTCAATCCTCAGTACTCAATCTTCAATCCTAATTCCTCAATCCTCAAACCTCAATCCTCAATCTTCAATCCTCAATACCCAATCCTTAATCTTCAATCCTCAATCCTCAATCCTCAGTCCTCAATCCTCAATCCTCAATCCTCAATCTTCAATCCTCAGTCACAAATCCTCAATCTTCAATACTCACTCCTCAATCCTCAATCTTCAATCCTCAATCCTCAATCCTCAGTCCTCAATCCTCAATCCTCAATCCTCAATCTTCAATCCTCAGTCACAAATCCTCAATCTTAAATACTCACTCCTCAATCCTCAATCTTCAATCCTCAATACTCAGTCTTCAATCCTCAATCCTCAATCCTCAATCCTCATTCTTCAATCCTCAATACCCAATCCTGAATCTTCAATCCTCAGTCCTCAATCCTCAATTCTCAATCCTCAATCCTCAATCCTCAATCCTCAATCCTCAATCCCCAATGTTCAATCCGCAATACCCAATCCTCAATATTCTATCCGCAATCCTCAATCCTCAATCCTCAATCCTCAATCCTCAATCCTCAATCCTCAATCTTCAATCCTCAATACTCAATCTTCAATCCTCAATCCTCAATCCTCAATCCTCAACCCTCATTCTTCAATCCTCAACACCCAATCCTCAATCTTCAATCCTCAAACGTCAATCCTCAATTCTCAATACTCATTCCTCAATCCTCAGACCTCAAACATCAATACTCAACCCTCAGTCCTCGTCCTCAATCCACAACACTCAATCCTCGATCCTCAATCTTCAGTCATCAATATTCAACCTTCAATCCTCAATCCTCAATCCTCAATACTCAATCCTCAATCCTCATTGTTCTATCCTCAATACGCAATCCTCAACCTTCAATCCTCAATCCTCAATTCTCAATCCTCAATGCTCAATCCTCAATCGTCAATCCTCAATCCCCAATCCTCAATCTTCAATTCTCAATCCTCAGTCCTCAATCCTCAGTCCTCAATCCTCGATCCTCAATACTCAATCTTCAATCCTCAATACTCAATCCTCAATCCTCAATTCTCAATCCTCAATCCTCAATCCTCAATCTTCAATCCTCAATACTCAATCTGCAATCCGCAATCCTCAGTCCTCACTCCTCAACCCTCATTCTTCAATCCTCAATACCGAATCCTCAATCTTCAATCCTCAATCCTCAATCCTCAATTCTCAATCCTCAATACTGAATCCTTAGACTTCAAACATCAATACTCAACCCTCAGTCCTCGTCCTCAATCCACAATCCTCAATCCTCAATTCTCAACCTTCAATCCTCAATACTCAACATTCAATCCTCAATCCTCAATCCTCAATCCTCAATCCTCAATCCTCAATCCTCAATTCTCAATCCTCAATGCTCAATCCTCAATCGTCAATCCTCAATCCCCAATCCTCAATCTTCAATTCTCAATCCTCAGTCCTCAATCCTCAGTCCTCAATCCTCGATCCTCAATACTCAATCTTCAATCCTCAATACTCAATCCTCAATCCTCAATTCTCAATCCTCAATCCTCAATCCTCAATCTTCAATCCTCAATACTCAATCTGCAATCCGCAATCCTCAGTCCTCACTCCTCAACCCTCATTCTTCAATCCTCAATACCGAATCCTCAATCTTCAATCCTCAATCCTCAATCCTCAATTCTCAATCCTCAATACTGAATCCTTAGACTTCAAACATCAATACTCAACCCTCAGTCCTCGTCCTCAATCCACAATCCTCAATCCTCAATTCTCAACCTTCAATCCTCAATACTCAACATTCAATCCTCAATCCTCAATCCTCAATCCTCAATCCTCAACACTCAGTCCTCTCTCTTCAATCCTCCATCCTCAATCCTCAATCCTCAATCTTCAGTCCTCAATACTCAATCTTCAATCCTCAATCCTCAGTCCTCAAACCTCAATTCTGAATCCTCAATACTGAATCCTCAATCTTCAGCCCTCAGTCCTCGACTATCAATTGTCAATCCTCAATCCTCAATAGAATATCCTGAATTCTCAGTTTTCAATACTCAATCCTCAATCTTCAATCTTCAAATCTCCATTCACAAACATCAATTCTCATCTCTCAACCCTCAACACTCAGTCCTCAATATTCAATCCTCAATCCTCAATCCTCAATCTTCAATCCTCAATACTCAATCTTCAATCCTCAATCGTCAATTCTCAATCTTCAATCCTCAACCCTCAATACTCAATCCTCAATATTCAATCCTCAATAATCAATCTTCAATCCTCAATCCGCAATCATCAATCCTCGATCCTCAATCCTCAGTCATCAATCCTCAATCTCCAATACTCAATCGTCAATCCTCAGTCCACAACCCTCAATCCTCAATCCTCGTATCTCAAACCTCAATCCTCAACCCTCAGTCCCCATCCTCAATTCTCAATTCTCAACCCTCAATCCTCAACCCTCAATCTTCAATCCTCAATAATCAATCTCCAATCCTAGATCCCCAGTCCCCAATCCTCAATCCTTAATCCTCAATCTTCAATCCACAATCCCCAGTCCTCAATCTTCAATCCTCAATGCTCAATCCTCAATCCTCAATCCTCAGTCCTCAATCCTCAATCCTCAATCCTCAATCCTCAATCCTAAATCCTCAATCATCAATCCTCAATCTTCAATACTCAATCCTCAATCCTCAATCCTGAATCCTCAATACTAAAGCATCAATCCTCAATTCTCAATACTCAATAGAACATCCTGAATTCTCAGGATTCAATACTCAAACCTCAAACCTCAAACCTCAGCCATCATCCTCAATCCTCAATCCTCAATCGTCAATCCTCAACCTTCAATCCTCAACACTCAACCTTCAACCCTCAATCCTCAATCCTCAGTCGTCAATCCGCAATCCTCCATCCTCAGTCATCAATCCTCAACCTTCAATACTCAATCCTCAATCCTCAATCCTCAATCCCCAATCCTCAATCCTCTTTCCTCAAACCTCAATCCCCAAACCTCAGTCCTCATCCTCAATTCTCAATCCTCAATCCTCAATCCTCAAACCACAATCCTCAACCGCCAGTCCTCGACCTCAACCCTCAACCCTCAATCCTCAATCCTGAATCTTCAATCATCAATACTCAATCGTCAGTCTTCAATCCTCAATACTCAATCTTCAATCCTCAATCCTGAATCCTCAATCCTCAATCCTCATTCTTCAATCCTCAATACCCAATCCTCAATCTTCAATCCTCAATCCTCACTCCTCAATTCTCTATACTCAATCCTCAGACCTCAGTCCTCAAACCTCAATACTCAACCCTCAGCCCTCATCCTCAATCCTCCATCCTCAAACTCAATCCTCAATCTTCAATCCTCAATACTCAATCTTCAATCCACAATCCTCAGTCCTCAAACCTCAATTCTGAATCCTCAATCCTGAATCCTCAATCTTCAGCCCTCAGTCCTCAACAATCAGTTGTCAATCCTCAATCCTCAACAGAATATCCACAATTCACAGTTTTCAATACCCAATACTCAATCTGCAATCTTCAAATCTCTATCCACAAACATTAATTCTCATCACTCAACCATCAACACTCAGTCCTCAATGTTCAATCCTCAATCCTCAACTCTCAATCTTCAATCCTCAATACTGAATCTTCAATCCGCAATCGTCAATCCTCAATCCTCAATCCTCAGACCCCAATCCTCAATCCTCAATCCTCAATCCTCATTCTGCAGTCCTCAATACCCAATCCTCAATCTTCAATCCTCAATCCTCAATCCCCAATTCTCAATCCTCAATCCTCAGTCCTCAGACCTCAAACCTCAATCCTCAACCCTCAGCCCTCATCGTTAGTCCTCAAACCTCAATCCTCAATCCTCAATCGTCAATCCTCAATCCTCAATCCTCAATCCTCAATCCTCAATTCTCAATCCTCAATCCTCAGTCCTCAGTCCTCAAACCTCAATCCTCAACCATCAGCCCTCATCCTCAATCCTCAATCCTTATTCCTCTGTCCTCAACCTTCAATCCTCAATACTCAATTTTCAATCCTCAATCCTCAATCCTCAATCCTCAACCCTAAATCCTCAATCATCAATCCTCAATCTTCAATACTCAATCCTCAATCCTCAATCCTGAATCCTCAATACTAAACCATCAATCCTCAATTCTCAATACTCAATAGAACATCCTGAATTCTCAGGATTCTATACTAAAACCTCAAACCTCAAACCTCAGTCACCATCCTCAATCCTCAAACCCCAATCATCAATCCTCAACCTTCAATCCTCAACACTCAACCTTCAACCCTCAATCCCCAATCCTCAATCGTCAATCCGCAATCCTCAACCCTCTGTCATCAATCCTCAACCTTCAATACTCAATCCTCAATCCTCAATCCTCAATCCTCAATCCTCAATCCTCATTCCTCAAACCTCAATCCTCAAACCTCAGTCCTCATCCTCAATTCTCGATCCTCAATCCTCAATCCTCAAACCTCAATCCTCAATCCTCAATCCTCAATCGTCAATGCTCAATCCTCAATCATCAATCCTCAATACTCAATCTTCAATCCTCAGTCCTCAATCCTCAGTCCTCATCATCAATTCTCCATCTCAATCCTCAATCCTTAACCCTCAATCTTCAATCCTCAATAATCAATCTCCAATCCTAGATCCCCAATCCCCAATCCTCAATCCTTAATCCTCAATCTTCAATCGTCAATCCCCAGTCCCCAATCTTCAATCCTCAATCCTCAATCCTCAATCCTCAATTCTCAACCTTCAATCCTCAATACTCAACCTTCAATCCTCAATCCTCAATCCACAATCCTCAATCCTCAATCCTCAATCCTCAATCCTCAATCTTCAACACAAAACCCTCAACCATCAATCCTCAATACTCAACAATCAATCCTCAATTCTCAATACTCAATAGAATACCCTGAATTCTCATCGTTCAATACTCAATCCACAAAAATCAATAATCAAATCTCAACCCTCAAACATCAATTCTCAACTCTCAATCCTCAACACTCAGTCCTCTCTCTTCAATCCTCCATCCTCAATCCTCAATCCTCAATATTCAATCCTCAATACTCAATCTTCAATCCTCAATCCTCAGTCCTCAAACCTCAATTGTGAATCCTCAATCCTGAATCCTCAATCTTCAGCCCTCAGTCCTCGACTATCATTTGTCAATCCTCAATCCTCAATAGAATATCCTGAATTCTCAGTTTTCAATACTCAATCCTCAATCTTCAATCTTCAAATCTCCATCCACAAACATCGATTCTCATCTCTCAACCCTCAACACTCAGTCCTCAATATTCAATCCTCAATCCTCAATCCTCAATCTTCAATCCTCAATACTCAATCTTCAATCCTCAATCGTCAATTCTCAATCTTCAATCCTCAACCCTCAATCCTCAATCCTCAATATTCAATCCTCAATAATCAATCTTCAATCCTCAATCCGCAATCATCAATCCTCGATCCTCAATCCTCAGTCATCAATCCTCAATCTCCAATACTCAATCGTCAATCCTCAGTCCACAACCCTCAATCCTCAATCCTCGTATCTCAAACCTCAATCCTCAACCCTCAGTCCCCATCCTCAATTCTCAATTCCCAACCCTCAATCCTCAACACTCAATCTTCAATCCTCAATAATCAATCTCCAATCCTAGATCCCCAGTCCCCAATCCTCAATCCTTAATCCTCAATCTTCAATCCTCAATCCCCAGTCCTCAATCTTCAATCCTCAATGCTCAATCCTCAATCCTCAATCCTCAGTCCTCAATCCTCAATCCTCAATCCTCAATCCTCAATCCTAAATCCTCAATCATCAATCCTCAATCTTCAATACTCAATCCTCAATCCTCAATCCTGAATCCTCAATACTAAAGCATCAATCCTCAATTCTCAATACTCAATAGAACATCCTGAATTCTCAGGATTCAATACTCAAACCTCAAACCTCAAACCTCAGCCATCATCCTCAATCCTCGATCCTCAATCGTCAATCCTCAACCTTCAATCCTCAACACTCAACCTTCAACCCTCAATCCTCAATCCTCAATCGTCAATCCGCAATCCTCCATCCTCAGTCATCAATCCTCAACCTTCAATACTCAATCCTCAATCCTCAATCCTCAATCCCCAATCATCAATCCTCGATCCTCAATCCTCAGTCATCAATCCTCAATCTCCAATACTCAATCGTCAATCCTCAGTCCACAACCCTCAAACCTCAATCCTCGTATCTCAAACCTCAATCCTCAACCCCCAGTCCCCATCCTCAATTCTCAATTCCCAACCCTCAATCCTCAACCCTCAATCTTCAATCCTCAATAATCAATCTCCAATCCTAGATCCCCAGTCCCCAATCCTCAATCCTTAATCCTCAATCTTCAATCCTCAATCCCCAGTCCTCAATCTTCAATCCCCAATGCTCAATCCTCAATCCTCAATCCTCAGTCCTCAATCCTCAATCCTCAATCCTCAATCCTCAATCCTAAATCCTCAATCATCAATCCTCAATCTTCAATACTCAATCCTCAATCCTCAATCCTGAATCCTCAATACTAAAGCATCAATCCTCAATTCTCAATACTCAATAGAACATCCTGAATTCTCAGGATTCAATACTCAAACCTCAAACCTCAAACCTCAGCCATCATCCTCAATCCTCAATCCTCAATCGTCAATCCTCAACCTTCAATCCTCAACACTCAACCTTCAATCCTCAATCCTCAATCCTCAATCCTCATTCTTCAATCCTCAATACCCAATCCTCAATCTTCAATCCTCAATCCTCAATCCTCAATACTCAATCCTCAATCCTCAATGTTCTATCCTCAATACGCAATCCTCAACCTTCAATCCTCAATCCTCAATCCTCAATCCTCAATCCTCAATCCTCAATCCTCAGTCCTCAATCCTCATTCCTGAATCCACAATCCTGAACCCTCAATATTCAGCCCTCAGTCCTCAACAATCAGTTGTGAATCCTCAATCCTCAATAGAATATCCTCAGTTTGCAGCTTTCAATACTCAATACTCAGCCTGCAATCTTCAAATCTCTATCCACAAACATCAATTCTCATCACTCAACCCTCAATATTCAACGCACAACCCTCAACCATCAATCCTCAATACTCAACCATCAATCCTCAATTCTCAATACTCAATAGAATATCCTGAATTCTCATGGTTCAGTACTCAATCCACAATATCCAATAATCAAATCTCAATCCTCAAACATCAATTCTCAACACTCAATACTCAACACTCAGTCCTCTCTCTTCAATCCTCCATCCTCAATCCTCAATCCTCAGGCGTCAATCCTCAATCCTCAATCCTCGACCCTCAATCCTCAGTCCTCAAAGCTCAATCCCGAATCCTCAATCCTGAATCCTCAATCTTCAGCCCCCAGTCCTCAACAATCAGTTGTCAATCCTCAGTCCTCCATAGAATATCCTCAATTCACAGTTTTCAATGCTCAATCCCCATTCTTCAATCTTCAAATCTCAATCCACAAACATCAATTCTCATCACTCAACCCTCAACACTCAGTCCTCAATCTTCAATCCTCAATCATCAATCCTCAATCTTCAATCCTCAATACTCAATCTTCAATCCTCAATCCTCAATTCTCAATACTCAATCCTCAAACCTCAATGTTCTATCCTCAATACGCAATACTCAATCTTCAATCCTCAATCCCCAATGTTCTATCCTCAATACGCAATCCTCAATCTTCAATTCTCAATCCTCAATCCTCAATCCTCAATCCTCAATCCTCAATCCTCAGTCCTCAAACCTCAATCCTGAATCCACAATCCTGAACCCCCAATATTCAGCCATCAGACCTCAACAATCAGTTGTGAATCCTCAATCGTCAATAGAATATCCTCAATTCACAGGCTTCAATACTCAATACTCAGCCTGCAATCTTCAAATCTCTATCCACAAACATCAATTCTCATCACTCAACCCTCAATATTCAACGCACAACCCTCAACCATCAATCCTCAGTCCTCAAAACTCAATCCCTAATCCTCAATCCTGAATCCTCAATCTTCAGCCCTCAGTCCTCAACAATCAATTGTCAATCCTCAGTCCTCCATAGAATATCCTCAATTCACAGTTTTCAATACTCAATCCCTATTCTTCAATCTTCAAATCTCAATCCACAAACATCAATTCTCATCACTCAACCCTCAACACTCAGTCCTCAATCTTCAATCCTCAATCATCAATCCTCAATCTTCAATCCTCAATACTCAGTCTTCAATCCTCAATCCTCAATTCTCAATCCTCAATGCTCAATCCTCAATCGTCAATCCTCAATCCCCAATCCTCAATCTTCAATTCTCAATCCTCAATCCTCAATCCTCAGTCCTCAATCTTCGATCCTCAATACTCAATCTTCAATCCTCAATCCTCAGTCCTCAATCCTCAATCCTCAATCCTCAATCCTCAATCTTCAATCCTCAATACTCAATCTGCAATCCTCAATCCTCAGTCCTCACTCCTCAACCCTCATTCTTCAATCCTCAATCTTCAATCCTCAATCCTCAATCCTCAATTCTCAATCCTCAATCCTGAATCCTCAGACTTCAAACATCAATACTCAACCCTCAGTCCTCGTCCTCAATCCACAACCCTCAATCCTCAATCCTCAATATTCAGTCATTAATATTCAACCTTCAATCCTCAATCCTCAATCCTCTATCCTCAACACTCAATCCTCACTGTTCAATCTTCAATACCCAATCCTCAATCCTCAATCCTCTGTCCTCAAACCACAATCCTGAATCCTCAACCCGGAATCCTCAATCTTCAGCCCTAAGTCCTCAACAATCAGTTGTGAATCCTCAATCCTCAATAGAATATCCTCAATTCACAGTTTTCAATACTCAATACTCAATCTGCAATCTTCAGACCTCTATCCACAAACATCAATCCTCATCACTCAACCCTCAATACTCAGTCCCCAATCCCCAATCTTCAATACTCAGTCCCCAATCCCCAATCTTCAATCCTCAATCCCCAATCCTCAATCCTCAATCTTCAATCCTCAATCCTCAATCCTGAATCCTCAATCCTCAATCTTCAATCCTCGATACTCAATCTTCAATCCTCAATACTCAATCCTCAATCCTCAGTCCTCAATCCTCGATCGTCAATCTTCAATCCTCAATACTCAATCTTCAATCCTCAATCCTCAATCCTCAATCCTCAATCCTCATTCTTCAATCCTCAATACCCAATCCTCAATATTCAATCCTCAATCCTCAATCCTCAATCCTCAATCCTCAATCCTCAGTCCTCAAACCTCAATCCTGAATCCACAATCCTGAACCCCCAATATTCAGCCATCAGACCTCAACAATCAGTTGTGAATCCTCAATCGTCAATAGAATATCCTCAATTCACAGGCTTCAGTACTCAATACTCAGCCTGCAATCTTCAAATCTCTATCCACAAACATCAATTCTCATCACTCAACCCTCAATATTCAACGCACAACCCTCAACCATCAATCCTCAGTCCTCAAAACTCAATCCCTAATCCTCAATCCTGAATCCTCAATCTTCAGCCCTCAGTCCTCAACAATCAATTGTCAATCCTCAGTCCTCCATAGAATATCCTCAATTCACAGTTTTCAATACTCAATCCCTATTCTTCAATCTTCAAATCTCAATCCACAAACATCAATTCTCATCACTCAACCCTCAACACTCAGTCCTCAATCTTCAATCCTCAATCATCAATCCTCAATCTTCAATCCTCAATACTCAGTCTTCAATCCTCAATCCTCAATTCTCAATCCTCAATGCTCAATCCTCAATCGTCAATCCTCAATCCCCAATCCTCAATCTTCAATTCTCAATCCTCAATCCTCAATCCTCAGTCCTCAATCTTCGATCCTCAATACTCAATCTTCAATCCTCAATCCTCAGTCCTCAATCCTCAATCCTCAATCCTCAATCCTCAATCTTCAATCCTCAATACTCAATCTGCAATCGTCAATCCTCAGTCCTCACTCCTCAACCCTCATTCTTCAATCCTCAATCTTCAATCCTCAATCCTCAATCCTCAATTCTCAATCCTCAATCCTGAATCCTCAGACTTCAACCATCAATACTCAACCCTCAGTCCTCGTCCTCAATCCACAATCCTCAATCCTCAATCCTCAATATTCAGTCATTAATATTCAACCTTCAATCCTCAATCCTCAATCCTCTATCCTCAACACTCAATCCTCACTGTTCAATCTTCAATACCCAATCCTCAATCCTCAATCCTCTGTCCTCAAACCACAATCCTGAATCCTCAACCCGGAATCCTCAATCTTCAGCCCTAAGTCCTCAACAATCAGTTGTGAATCCTCAATCCTCAATAGAATATCCTGAATTCACAGTTTTCAATACTCAATACTCAATCTGCAATCTTCAGACCTCTATCCACAAACATCAATCCTCATCACTCAACCCTCAATACTCAGTCCCCAATCCCCAATCTTCAATACTCAGTCCCCAATCCCCAATCTTCAATCCTCAATCCCCAATCCTCAATCCTCAATCTTCAATCCTCAATCCTCAATCCTGAATCCTCAATCCTCAATCTTCAATCCTCGATACTCAATCTTCAATCCTCAATCCTCAATCCTCAATCCTCAGTCCTCAATCCTCGATCGTCAATCTTCAATCCTCAATACTCAATCTTCAATCCTCAATCCTCAATCCTCAATCCTCAATCCTCATTCTTCAATCCTCAATACCCAATCCTCAATATTCAATCCTCAATCCTCAATCCTCAATCCTCAATCCTCAATCCTCAATCCTCAATCCTCAATCCTCAATCTTCAATCCTCAGTCCCAAATCCTCAATCTTCAATACTCACTCCTCAATCCTCAGTCTTCAATCCTCAATGCTCAATCCTCAATCCTCAATCCTCAATCTTCAATCCTCAATACTCAACCTTCAATCCTCAATCCTCAGTTCTCAATCCCCAATGCTCAATCCTCAATCGTCAATCCTCAATCCCCAGTCCTCATTCTTCAATCCTCAATACCCAATCCTCAATCTTCAATCCTCAGTCCTCAATTCTCAATTCTCAATCCTCATTCCTCAACCCTCAGACCTCAAACAGCAATACTCAACCCTCCGTCCTCGTCCTCAATCCACAACCATCAATCCTCAATCCTCAATATTCAATCATCAATATTCAATCTTCAGTCCTCAATCCTCAATCCTCAATCCTCAATCCTCAATCCTCAATGTTCAATCCGCAATACCCAATCCTCAATCATCTATCCGCAATCCTCAATCCTCAATCCTCAATCCTCAATCCTCAATCCTCAACCTTCAATCCTCAATACTCAATCTTCAATCCTCAATCCTCAATCCTCAATCCTCAATCCTCATTCTTCAATCCTCAACACCCAATCCTCAATCTTCAATCCTCAATCCTCAATCCTCAATTCTCAATCCTCAATCCTCAATCCTCAGACCTCAAACATCAATACTCAACCCTCAGTCCTCGTCCTCAATCCACAACCCTCAATCGTCGATCCTCAATCTTCAACCATCAATATTCAATCTTCAATCCTCAATCCTCAATCCTCAATACACAATCCTCAGTCCTCAATCTTCAATCCTCAATACTCAATCTTCAATCCACAATCTTCAATCCTCAATACTCAGTCTTCAATCCTCAATCCTCAATTCTCAATCCTCAATGCTCAATCCTCAATCGTCAATCCTCAATCCCCAATCCTCAATCTTCAATTCTCAATCCTCAATCCTCAATCCTCAGTCCTCAATCTTCGATCCTCAATACTCAATCTTCAATCCTCAATCCTCAGTCCTCAATCCTCAATCCTCAATCCTCAATCCTCAATCTTCAATCCTCAGTACTCAATCTTCAATCCTAATTCCTCAATCCTCAAACCTCAATCCTCAATCTTCAATCCTCAATACCCAATCCTTAATCTTCAATCCTCAATCCTCAATCCTCAGTCCTCAATCCTCAATCCTCAATCCTCAATCTTCAATCCTCAGTCACAAATCCTCAATCTTCAATACTCACTCCTCAATCCTCAATCTTCAATCCTCAATCCTCAATCCTCAGTCCTCAATCCTCAATCCTCAATCCTCAATCTTCAATCCTCAGTCACAAATCCTCAATCTTAAATACTCACTCCTCAATCCTCAATCTTCAATCCTCAATACTCAGTCTTCAATCCTCAATCCTCAATCCTCAATCCTCATTCTTCAATCCTCAATACCCAATCCTGAATCTTCAATCCTCAATCCTCAATCCTCAATTCTCAATCCTCAATCCTCAATCCTCAATCCTCAATCCTCAATCCCCAATGTTCAATCCGCAATACCCAATCCTCAATATTCTATCCGCAATCCTCAATCCTCAATCCTCAATCCTCAATCCTCAATCCTCAATCCTCAATCTTCAATCCTCAATACTCAATCTTCAATCCTCAATCCTCAATCCTCAATCCTCAACCCTCATTCTTCAATCCTCAACACCCAATCCTCAATCTTCAATCCTCAAACGTCAATCCTCAATTCTCAATACTCATTCCTCAATCCTCAGACCTCAAACATCAATACTCAACCCTCAGTCCTCGTCCTCAATCCACAACACTCAATCCTCGATCCTCAATCTTCAGTCATCAATATTCAACCTTCAATCCTCAATCCTCAATCCTCAATACTCAATCCTCAATCCTCATTGTTCTATCCTCAATACGCAATCCTCAACCTTCAATCCTCAATCCTCAATTCTCAATCCTCAATGCTCAATCCTCAATCGTCAATCCTCAATCCCCAATCCTCAATCTTCAATTCTCAATCCTCAGTCCTCAATCCTCAGTCCTCAATCCTCGATCCTCAATACTCAATCTTCAATCCTCAATACTCAATCCTCAATCCTCAATTCTCAATCCTCAATCCTCAATCCTCAATCTTCAATCCTCAATACTCAATCTGCAATCCGCAATCCTCAGTCCTCACTCCTCAACCCTCATTCTTCAATCCTCAATACCGAATCCTCAATCTTCAATCCTCAATCCTCAATCCTCAATTCTCAATCCTCAATACTGAATCCTTAGACTTCAAACATCAATACTCAACCCTCAGTCCTCGTCCTCAATCCACAATCCTCAATCCTCAATTCTCAACCTTCAATCCTCAATACTCAACATTCAATCCTCAATCCTCAATCCTCAATCCTCAATCCTCAATCCTCAATCCTCAATTCTCAATCCTCAATGCTCAATCCTCAATCGTCAATCCTCAATCCCCAATCCTCAATCTTCAATTCTCAATCCTCAGTCCTCAATCCTCAGTCCTCAATCCTCGATCCTCAATACTCAATCTTCAATCCTCAATACTCAATCCTCAATCCTCAATTCTCAATCCTCAATCCTCAATCCTCAATCTTCAATCCTCAATACTCAATCTGCAATCCGCAATCCTCAGTCCTCACTCCTCAACCCTCATTCTTCAATCCTCAATACCGAATCCTCAATCTTCAATCCTCAATCCTCAATCCTCAATTCTCAATCCTCAATACTGATTCCTTAGACTTCAAACATCAATACTCAACCCTCAGTCCTCGTCCTCAATCCACAATCCTCAATCCAGCAATTCTCAACCTTCAATCCTCAATACTCAACATTCAATCCTCAATCCTCAATCCTCAATCCTCAATCCTCAACACTCAGTCCTCTCTCTTCAATCCTCCATCCTCAATCCTCAATCCTCAATCTTCAGTCCTCAATACTCAATCTTCAATCCTCAATCCTCAGTCCTCAAACCTCAATTCTGAATCCTCAATACTGAATCCTCAATCTTCAGCCCTCAGTCCTCGACTATCAATTGTCAATCCTCAATCCTCAATAGAATATCCTGAATTCTCAGTTTTCAATACTCAATCCTCAATCTTCAATCTTCAAATCTCCATTCACAAACATCAATTCTCATCTCTCAACCCTCAACACTCAGTCCTCAATATTCAATCCTCAATCCTCAATCCTCAATCTTCAATCCTCAATACTCAATCTTCAATCCTCAATCGTCAATTCTCAATCTTCAATCCTCAACCCTCAATACTCAATCCTCAATATTCAATCCTCAATAATCAATCTTCAATCCTCAATCCGCAATCATCAATCCTCGATCCTCAATCCTCAGTCATCAATCCTCAATCTCCAATACTCAATCGTCAATCCTCAGTCCACAACCCTCAATCCTCAATCCTCGTATCTCAAACCTCAATCCTCAACCCTCAGTCCCCATCCTCAATTCTCAATTCTCAACCCTCAATCCTCAACCCTCAATCTTCAATCCTCAATAATCAATCTCCAATCCTAGATCCCCAGTCCCCAATCCTCAATCCTTAATCCTCAATCTTCAATCCACAATCCCCAGTCCTCAATCTTCAATCCTCAATGCTCAATCCTCAATCCTCAATCCTCAGTCCTCAATCCTCAATCCTCAATCCTCAATCCTCAATCCTAAATCCTCAATCATCAATCCTCAATCTTCAATACTCAATCCTCAATCCTCAATCCTGAATCCTCAATACTAAAGCATCAATCCTCAATTCTCAATACTCAATAGAACATCCTGAATTCTCAGGATTCAATACTCAAACCTCAAACCTCAAACCTCAGCCATCATCCTCAATCCTCAATCCTCAATCGTCAATCCTCAACCTTCAATCCTCAACACTCAACCTTCAACCCTCAATCCTCAATCCTCAATCGTCAATCCGCAATCCTCCATCCTCAGTCATCAATCCTCAACCTTCAATACTCAATCCTCAATCCTCAATCCTCAATCCCCAATCCTCAATCCTCATTCCTCAAACCTCAATCCCCAAACCTCAGTCCTCATCCTCAATTCTCAATCCTCAATCCTCAATCCTCAAACCACAATCCTCAACCGCCAGTCCTCGACCTCAACCCTCAACCCTCAATCCTCAATCCTGAATCTTCAATCATCAATACTCAATCGTCAGTCTTCAATCCTCAATACTCAATCTTCAATCCTCAATCCTGAATCCTCAATCCTCAATCCTCATTCTTCAATCCTCAATACCCAATCCTCAATCTTCAATCCTCAATCCTCACTCCTCAATTCTCTATACTCAATCCTCAGACCTCAGTCCTCAAACCTCAATACTCAACCCTCAGCCCTCATCCTCAATCCTCAATCCTCAAACTCAATCCTCAATCTTCAATCCTCAATACTCAATCTTCAATCCACAATCCTCAGTCCTCAAACCTCAATTCTGAATCCTCAATCCTGAATCCTCAATCTTCAGCCCTCAGTCCTCAACAATCAGTTGTCAATCCTCAATCCTCAACAGAATATCCACAATTCACAGTTTTCAATACCCAATACTCAATCTGCAATCTTCAAATCTCTATCCACAAACATTAATTCTCATCACTCAACCATCAACACTCAGTCCTCAATGTTCAATCCTCAATCCTCAACTCTCAATCTTCAATCCTCAATACTGAATCTTCAATCCGCAATCGTCAATCCTCAATCCTCAATCCTCAGACCCCAATCCTCAATCCTCAATCCTCAATCCTCATTCTGCAGTCCTCAATACCCAATCCTCAATCTTCAATCCTCAATCCTCAATCCCCAATTCTCAATCCTCAATCCTCAGTCCTCAGACCTCAAACCTCAATCCTCAACCCTCAGCCCTCATCGTTAGTCCTCAAACCTCAATCCTCAATCCTCAATCGTCAATCCTCAATCCTCAATCCTCAATCCTCAATCCTCAATTCTCAATCCTCAATCCTCAGTCCTCAGTCCTCAAACCTCAATCCTCAACCATCAGCCCTCATCCTCAATCCTCAATCCTTATTCCTCTGTCCTCAACCTTCAATCCTCAATACTCAATTTTCAATCCTCAATCCTCAATCCTCAATCCTCAACCCTAAATCCTCAATCATCAATCCTCAATCTTCAATACTCAATCCTCAATCCTCAATCCTGAATCCTCAATACTAAACCATCAATCCTCAATTCTCAATACTCAATAGAACATCCTGAATTCTCAGGATTCTATACTAAAACCTCAAACCTCAAACCTCAGTCACCATCCTCAATCCTCAAACCCCAATCATCAATCCTCAACCTTCAATCCTCAACACTCAACCTTCAACCCTCAATCCCCAATCCTCAATCGTCAATCCGCAATCCTCAACCCTCTGTCATCAATCCTCAACCTTCAATACTCAATCCTCAATCCTCAATCCTCAATCCTCAATCCTCAATCCTCATTCCTCAAACCTCAATCCTCAAACCTCAGTCCTCATCCTCAATTCTCGATCCTCAATCCTCAATCCTCAAACCTCAATCCTCAATCCTCAATTCTCAACCTTCAATCCTCAATACTCAACCTTCAATCCTCAATCCTCAATCCACAATCCTCAATCCTCAATCCTCAATCCTCAATCCTCAATCTTCAACACAAAACCCTCAACCATCAATCCTCAATACTCAACAATCAATTCTCAATTCTCAATACTCAATAGAATACCCTGAATTCTCATCGTTCAATACTCAATCCACAAAAATCAATAATCAAATCTCAACCCTCAAACATCAATTCTCAACTCTCAATCCTCAACACTCAGTCCTCTCTCTTCAATCCTCCATCCTCAATCCTCAATCCTCAATATTCAATCCTCAATACTCAATCTTCAATCCTCAATCCTCAGTCCTCAAACCTCAATTGTGAATCCTCAATCCTGAATCCTCAATCTTCAGCCCTCAGTCCTCGACTATCATTTGTCAATCCTCAATCCTCAATAGAATATCCTGAATTCTCAGTTTTCAATACTCAATCCTCAATCTTCAATCTTCAAATCTCCATCCACAAACATCGATTCTCATCTCTCAACCCTCAACACTCAGTCCTCAATATTCAATCCTCAATCCTCAATCCTCAATCTTCAATCCTCAATACTCAATCTTCAATCCTCAATCGTCAATTCTCAATCTTCAATCCTCAACCCTCAATCCTCAATCCTCAATATTCAATCCTCAATAATCAATCTTCAATCCTCAATCCGCAATCATCAATCCTCGATCCTCAATCCTCAGTCATCAATCCTCAATCTCCAATACTCAATCGTCAATCCTCAGTCCACAACCCTCAATCCTCAATCCTCGTATCTCAAACCTCAATCCTCAACCCTCAGTCCCCATCCTCAATTCTCAATTCCCAACCCTCAATCCTCAACACTCAATCTTCAATCCTCAATAATCAATCTCCAATCCTAGATCCCCAGTCCCCAATCCTCAATCCTTAATCCTCAATCTTCAATCCTCAATCCCCAGTCCTCAATCTTCAATCCTCAATGCTCAATCCTCAATCCTCAATCCTCAGTCCTCAATCCTCAATCCTCAATCCTCAATCCTCAATCCTAAATCCTCAATCATCAATCCTCAATCTTCAATACTCAATCCTCAATCCTCAATCCTGAATCCTCAATACTAAAGCATCAATCCTCAATTCTCAATACTCAATAGAACATCCTGAATTCTCAGGATTCAATACTCAAACCTCAAACCTCAAACCTCAGCCATCATCCTCAATCCTCGATCCTCAATCGTCAATCCTCAACCTTCAATCCTCAACACTCAACCTTCAACCCTCAATCCTCAATCCTCAATCGTCAATCCGCAATCCTCCATCCTCAGTCATCAATCCTCAACCTTCAATACTCAATCCTCAATCCTCAATCCTCAATCCCCAATCATCAATCCTCGATCCTCAATCCTCAGTCATCAATCCTCAATCTCCAATACTCAATCGTCAATCCTCAGTCCACAACCCTCAAACCTCAATCCTCGTATCTCAAACCTCAATCCTCAACCCCCAGTCCCCATCCTCAATTCTCAATTCCCAACCCTCAATCCTCAACCCTCAATCTTCAATCCTCAATAATCAATCTCCAATCCTAGATCCCCAGTCCCCAATCCTCAATCCTTAATCCTCAATCTTCAATCCTCAATCCCCAGTCCTCAATCTTCAATCCCCAATGCTCAATCCTCAATCCTCAATCCTCAGTCCTCAATCCTCAATCCTCAATCCTCAATCCTCAATCCTAAATCCTCAATCATCAATCCTCAATCTTCAATACTCAATCCTCAATCCTCAATCCTGAATCCTCAATACTAAAGCATCAATCCTCAATTCTCAATACTCAATAGAACATCCTGAATTCTCAGGATTCAATACTCAAACCTCAAACCTCAAACCTCAGCCATCATCCTCAATCCTCAATCCTCAATCGTCAATCCTCAACCTTCAATCCTCAACACTCAACCTTCAATCCTCAATCCTCAATCCTCAATCCTCATTCTTCAATCCTCAATACCCAATCCTCAATCTTCAATCCTCAATCCTCAATCCTCAATACTCAATCCTCAATCCTCAATGTTCTATCCTCAATACGCAATCCTCAACCTTCAATCCTCAATCCTCAATCCTCAATCCTCAATCCTCAATCCTCAATCCTCAGTCCTCAATCCTCATTCCTGAATCCACAATCCTGAACCCTCAATATTCAGCCCTCAGTCCTCAACAATCAGTTGTGAATCCTCAATCCTCAATAGAATATCCTCAGTTTGCAGCTTTCAATACTCAATACTCAGCCTGCAATCTTCAAATCTCTATCCACAAACATCAATTCTCATCACTCAACCCTCAATATTCAACGCACAACCCTCAACCATCAATCCTCAATACTCAACCATCAATCCTCAATTCTCAATACTCAATAGAATATCCTGAATTCTCATGGTTCAGTACTCAATCCACAATATCCAATAATCAAATCTCAATCCTCAAACATCAATTCTCAACACTCAATACTCAACACTCAGTCCTCTCTCTTCAATCCTCCATCCTCAATCCTCAATCCTCAGGCGTCAATCCTCAATCCTCAATCCTCGACCCTCAATCCTCAGTCCTCAAAGCTCAATCCCGAATCCTCAATCCTGAATCCTCAATCTTCAGCCCCCAGTCCTCAACAATCAGTTGTCAATCCTCAGTCCTCCATAGAATATCCTCAATTCACAGTTTTCAATGCTCAATCCCCATTCTTCAATCTTCAAATCTCAATCCACAAACATCAATTCTCATCACTCAACCCTCAACACTCAGTCCTCAATCTTCAATCCTCAATCATCAATCCTCAATCTTCAATCCTCAATACTCAATCTTCAATCCTCAATCCTCAATTCTCAATACTCAATCCTCAAACCTCAATGTTCTATCCTCAATACGCAATACTCAATCTTCAATCCTCAATCCCCAATGTTCTATCCTCAATACGCAATCCTCAATCTTCAATTCTCAATCCTCAATCCTCAATCCTCAATCCTCAATCCTCAATCCTCAGTCCTCAAACCTCAATCCTGAATCCACAATCCTGAACCCCCAATATTCAGCCATCAGACCTCAACAATCAGTTGTGAATCCTCAATCGTCAATAGAATATCCTCAATTCACAGGCTTCAATACTCAATACTCAGCCTGCAATCTTCAAATCTCTATCCACAAACATCAATTCTCATCACTCAACCCTCAATATTCAACGCACAACCCTCAACCATCAATCCTCAGTCCTCAAAACTCAATCCCTAATCCTCAATCCTGAATCCTCAATCTTCAGCCCTCAGTCCTCAACAATCAATTGTCAATCCTCAGTCCTCCATAGAATATCCTCAATTCACAGTTTTCAATACTCAATCCCTATTCTTCAATCTTCAAATCTCAATCCACAAACATCAATTCTCATCACTCAACCCTCAACACTCAGTCCTCAATCTTCAATCCTCAATCATCAATCCTCAATCTTCAATCCTCAATACTCAGTCTTCAATCCTCAATCCTCAATTCTCAATCCTCAATGCTCAATCCTCAATCGTCAATCCTCAATCCCCAATCCTCAATCTTCAATTCTCAATCCTCAATCCTCAATCCTCAGTCCTCAATCTTCGATCCTCAATACTCAATCTTCAATCCTCAATCCTCAGTCCTCAATCCTCAATCCTCAATCCTCAATCCTCAATCTTCAATCCTCAATACTCAATCTGCAATCCTCAATCCTCAGTCCTCACTCCTCAACCCTCATTCTTCAATCCTCAATCTTCAATCCTCAATCCTCAATCCTCAATTCTCAATCCTCAATCCTGAATCCTCAGACTTCAAACATCAATACTCAACCCTCAGTCCTCGTCCTCAATCCACAACCCTCAATCCTCAATCCTCAATATTCAGTCATTAATATTCAACCTTCAATCCTCAATCCTCAATCCTCTATCCTCAACACTCAATCCTCACTGTTCAATCTTCAATACCCAATCCTCAATCCTCAATCCTCTGTCCTCAAACCACAATCCTGAATCCTCAACCCGGAATCCTCAATCTTCAGCCCTAAGTCCTCAACAATCAGTTGTGAATCCTCAATCCTCAATAGAATATCCTCAATTCACAGTTTTCAATACTCAATACTCAATCTGCAATCTTCAGACCTCTATCCACAAACATCAATCCTCATCACTCAACCCTCAATACTCAGTCCCCAATCCCCAATCTTCAATACTCAGTCCCCAATCCCCAATCTTCAATCCTCAATCCCCAATCCTCAATCCTCAATCTTCAATCCTCAATCCTCAATCCTGAATCCTCAATCCTCAATCTTCAATCCTCGATACTCAATCTTCAATCCTCAATACTCAATCCTCAATCCTCAGTCCTCAATCCTCGATCGTCAATCTTCAATCCTCACTACTCAATCTTCAATCCTCAATCCTCAATCCTCAATCCTCAATCCTCATTCTTCAATCCTCAATACCCAATCCTCAATATTCAATCCTCAATCCTCAATCCTCAATCCTCAATCCTCAATCCTCAGTCCTCAAACCTCAATCCTGAATCCACAATCCTGAACCCCCAATATTCAGCCATCAGACCTCAACAATCAGTTGTGAATCCTCAATCGTCAATAGAATATCCTCAATTCACAGGCTTCAGTACTCAATACTCAGCCTGCAATCTTCAAATCTCTATCCACAAACATCAATTCTCATCACTCAACCCTCAATATTCAACGCACAACCCTCAACCATCAATCCTCAGTCCTCAAAACTCAATCCCTAATCCTCAATCCTGAATCCTCAATCTTCAGCCCTCAGTCCTCAACAATCAATTGTCAATCCTCAGTCCTCCATAGAATATCCTCAATTCACAGTTTTCAATACTCAATCCCTATTCTTCAATCTTCAAATCTCAATCCACAAACATCAATTCTCATCACTCAACCCTCAACACTCAGTCCTCAATCTTCAATCCTCAATCATCAATCCTCAATCTTCAATCCTCAATACTCAGTCTTCAATCCTCAATCCTCAATTCTCAATCCTCAATGCTCAATCCTCAATCGTCAATCCTCAATCCCCAATCCTCAATCTTCAATTCTCAATCCTCAATCCTCAATCCTCAGTACTCAATCTTCGATCCTCAATACTCAATCTTCAATCCTCAATCCTCAGTCCTCAATCCTCAATCCTCAATCCTCAATCCTCAATCTTCAATCCTCAATACTCAATCTGCAATCCTCAATCCTCAGTCCTCACTCCTCAACCCTCATTCTTCAATCCTCAATCTTCAATCCTCAATCCTCAATCCTCAATTCTCAATCCTCAATCCTGAATCCTCAGACTTCAACCATCAATACTCAACCCTCAGTCCTCGTCCTCAATCCACAATCCTCAATCCTCAATCCTCAATATTCAGTCATTAATATTCAACCTTCAATCCTCAATCCTCAATCCTCTATCCTCAACACTCAATCCTCACTGTTCAATCTTCAATACCCAATCCTCAATCCTCAATCCTCTGTCCTCAAACCACAATCCTGAATCCTCAACCCGGAATCCTCAATCTTCAGCCCTAAGTCCTCAACAATCAGTTGTGAATCCTCAATCCTCAATAGAATATCCTGAATTCACAGTTTTCAATACTCAATACTCAATCTGCAATCTTCAGACCTCTATCCACAAACATCAATCCTCATCACTCAACCCTCAATACTCAGTCCCCAATCCCCAATCTTCAATACTCAGTCCCCAATCCCCAATCTTCAATCCTCAATCCCCAATCCTCAATCCTCAATCTTCAATCCTCAATCCTCAATCCTGAATCCTCAATCCTCAATCTTCAATCCTCGATACTCAATCTTCAATCCTCAATCCTCAATCCTCAATCCTCAGTCCTCAATCCTCGATCGTCAATCTTCAATCCTCAATACTCAATCTTCAATCCTCAATCCTCAATCCTCAATCCTCAATCCTCATTCTTCAATCCTCAATACCCAATCCTCAATATTCAATCCTCAATCCTCAATCCTCAATCCTCAATCCTCAATCCTCAATCCTCAATCCTCAATCCTCAATCTTCAATCCTCAGTCCCAAATCCTCAATCTTCAATACTCACTCCTCAATCCTCAGTCTTCAATCCTCAATGCTCAATCCTCAATCCTCAATCCTCAATCTTCAATCCTCAATACTCAACCTTCAATCCTCAATCCTCAGTTCTCAATCCCCAATGCTCAATCCTCAATCGTCAATCCTCAATCCCCAGTCCTCATTCTTCAATCCTCAATACCCAATCCTCAATCTTCAATCCTCAGTCCTCAATTCTCAATTCTCAATCCTCATTCCTCAACCCTCAGACCTCAAACAGCAATACTCAACCCTCCGTCCTCGTCCTCAATCCACAACCATCAATCCTCAATCCTCAATATTCAATCATCAATATTCAATCTTCAGTCCTCAATCCTCAATCCTCAATCCTCAATCCTCAATCCTCAATGTTCAATCCGCAATACCCAATCCTCAATCATCTATCCGCAATCCTCAATCCTCAATCCTCAATCCTCAATCCTCAATCCTCAACCTTCAATCCTCAATACTCAATCTTCAATCCTCAATCCTCAATCCTCAATCCTCAATCCTCATTCTTCAATCCTCAACACCCAATCCTCAATCTTCAATCCTCAATCCTCAATCCTCAATTCTCAATCCTCAATCCTCAATCCTCAGACCTCAAACATCAATACTCAACCCTCAGTCCTCGTCCTCAATCCACAACCCTCAATCGTCGATCCTCAATCTTCAACCATCAATATTCAATCTTCAATCCTCAATCCTCAATCCTCAATACACAATCCTCAGTCCTCAATCTTCAATCCTCAATACTCAATCTTCAATCCACAATCTTCAATCCTCAATACTCAGTCTTCAATCCTCAATCCTCAATTCTCAATCCTCAATGCTCAATCCTCAATCGTCAATCCTCAATCCCCAATCCTCAATCTTCAATTCTCAATCCTCAATCCTCAATCCTCAGTCCTCAATCTTCGATCCTCAATACTCAATCTTCAATCCTCAATCCTCAGTCCTCAATCCTCAATCCTCAATCCTCAATCCTCAATCTTCAATCCTCAATACTCAATCTGCAATCCTCAATCCTCAGTCCTCACTCCTCAACCCTCATTCTTCAATCCTCAATCTTCAATCCTCAATCCTCAATCCTCAATTCTCAATCCTCAATCCTGAATCCTCAGACTTCAAACATCAATACTCAACCCTCAGTCCTCGTCCTCAATCCACAACCCTCAATCCTCAATCCTCAATATTCAGTCATTAATATTCAACCTTCAATCCTCAATCCTCAATCCTCTATCCTCAACACTCAATCCTCACTGTTCAATCTTCAATACCCAATCATCAGTCTTCAATCCTCAATCCTCAATCATCAATCCTCAATCCTCAATCCTCTGTCCTCAAACCACAATCCTGAATCCTCAACCCGGAATCCTCAATCTTCAGCCCTAAGTCCTCAACAATCAGTTGTGAATCCTCAATCCTCAATAGAATATCCTCAATTCACAGTTTTCAATACTCAATACTCAATCTGCAATCTTCAGACCTCTATCCACAAACATCAATCCTCATCACTCAACCCTCAATACTCAGTCCCCAATCCCCAATCTTGAATCCTCAATCCCCAATCCTCAATCCTCAATCTTCAATCCTCAATCCTCAATCCTGAATCCTCAATCCTCAATCTTCAATCCTCGATACTCAATCTTCAATCCTCAATCCTCAATCCTCAATCCTCAGTCCTCAATCCTCGATCGTCAATCTTCAATCCTCAATACTCAATCTTCAATCCTCAATCCTCAATCCTCAATCCTCAATCCTCATTCTTCAATCCTCAATACCCAATCCTCAATATTCAATCCTCAATCCTCAATCCCCAGTCCTCATTCTTCAATCCTCAATACCCAATCCTCAATCTTCAATCCTCAGTCCTCAATTCTCAATTCTCAATCCTCATTCCTCAACCCTCAGACTTCAAACAGCAATACTCAACCCTCCGTCCTCGTCCTCAATCCACAACCATCAATCCTCAATCCTCAATATTCAATCATCAATATTCAATCTTCAGTCCTCAATCCTCAATCCTCAATCCTCAATCCTCAATCCTCAATGTTCAATCCGCAATACCCAATCCTCAATCATGTATCCGCAATCCTCAATCCTCAATCCTCAATCCTCAATCCTCAATCCTCAACCTTCAATCCTCAATACTCAATCTTCAATCCTCAATCCTCAATCCTCAATCCTCAATCCTCATTCTTCAATCCTCAACACCCAATCCTCAATCTTCAATCCTCAATCCTCAATCCTCAATTCTCAATCCTCAATCCTCAATCCTCAGACCTCAAACATCAATACTCAACCCTCAGTCCTCGTCCTCAATCCACAACCCTCAATCCTCGATTCTCAATCTTCAACCATCAATATTCAATCTTCAATCCTCAATCCTCAATCCTCAATACACAATCCTCAATCCTCAATGTTCTATCCTCAATACGCAATCCTCAATCTTCAATCCTCAATCCTCAATCCTCAATCCTCAATCCTCAACCTTAATCTTCAATCCTCAGTACTCAATCTTCAAACCTCATTCCTCAATCCCCAATTCTCAACCCTCAATCCTCAATCCTCAATCCTCAATCCTCAATCCTCAATGTTCAATCCGCAATACCCAATCCTCAATCTTCTATCCGCAATCCTCAATCCTCAATCCTCAATCCTCAATCCTCAATCCTCAATCCTCAATCTTCAATCCTCAATACTCAATCTTCAATACTCACTCCTCAATCCTCAATCCTCAATCCTCATTCTTCAATCCTCAATACCCAATCCTCAATCTTCAATCCTCAATCCTCAATCCTCAATTCTCAATCCTCAATCCTCAATCCTCAATCCTCAATCCTCAATCCTCAATGTTCAATCCGCAATACCCAATCCTCAATCTTCTATCCGCAATCCTCAATCCTCAATCCTCAATCCTCAATCCTCAATCCTCAATCCTCAATCTTCAATCCTCAATACTCAATCTTCAATCCTCAATCCTCAATCCTCAATCCTCAACACTCATTCTTCAATCCTCAACACCCAATCCTCAATCTTCAATCCTCAAACCTCAATCCTGAATCCTCAACCCGGAATCCTCAATCTTCAGCCCTAAGTCCTCAACAATCAGTTGTGAATCCTCAATCCTCAATAGAATATCCTCAATTCACAGTTTTCAATACTCAATACTCAATCTGCAATCTTCAGACCTCTATCCACAAACATCAATTCTCATCACTCAACCCTCAATACTCAGTCCCCAATCCCCTATCTTCGATCCTCAATCCTCAATCCTCAATCCTCAACCTTAATCTTCAATCCTCAGTACTCAATCTTCAATCCTCAATCCTAAATCCTCAATACTCAATCCTCATTCTTCAATCCTCAACACCCAATCCTCAATCTTCAATCCTCAATCCTCAATCCTCAATTCTCAATGCTCAATCCTCAATCCTCAGACCTCAAACAGCAATACTCAACACTCAGTCCTCGTCCTCAATCCACAACCCTCAATCCTCGATCCTCAATCTTCAATCCTCATTCCTCAATCCTCAATACCCAATCCTCAATCTTCAATCCTCAATCCTCAATCCTCAATCCTCAATCCTCAACCTTCAATCCTCAATACTCAATTTTCAATCCTCAACCCTCAATCCTCAATCCTCAATCCTCAATCCTCAATCTTCAATCCTCAATACTCAATCTTCAATCCTCAATCCTCAATCCTCAATCCTCAATCCTCATTCTTCAATCCTCAATACCCAATCCTCAATCTTCAATCCTCAATCCTCAATCCTCAATTCTCAATCCTCAATCCTCGGTCCTCACTCCTCAAACCTCAATCCTCAACCCTCAGCCCTCATCCTCAATCCTCAATCCTTATTCCTCAGTCCACCACCTTCAATCCTCAATACTCAATTATCAATGCTCAATCTTCAATCCTCAATCCTCAATCCTTAATTCTCAACCCTCAATCCTCAGACCTCAGTCCTCAAACCTCAATCCTCAACCTTCAGCCCTCATCCTGGATCCTCAATCCTCAATCTTCAAACCTCAATCCTCAATCCTCAAGCCTCAATCCTCAATCCTCAATCCTCAGTCCTCAAACCTCAATCCTGAAACCTCAATCCTCAGTACTCAACCTTCAGACTTCAGACCTCAACAATCAGTTGTCATTCCTCAATCCTCAATAGAATATCATCAATTCACAGTTTTCAATACTAAATTCTCAATCTGCAATCTTCGAATCTCTATCCACAAACATCAATCCTCATCACTCAACCCTCAACACTCAGTCCCCAATCCTCAATCTTCAATCCTCTATCCTCAACCCTCATTCCTCAATCCTCAATCCTCAATCCTCAATCCTCAATCCTCAATCCTCAACCTTCAATCCTCAATACTCAATCTTCAATTCTCAATACTCAATCCTCAATCCTCAATATTCAATCCTCAATACTCAATCTTCAATCCTCAATCCGCAATCATCAATCCTCAATCCTCAATCCTCAGTCATCAATCCCCAAACCTCAGTCCTCATCCTCAATTCTCAATCCGCAACCCTCAATCCTCAAACCACAATCCTCAACTGTCAGTCCTCGTCCTCAATCCTCAACCCTCAATCCTCAAACCTCAATCTTCAATCATCAATACTCAATCTTCAATCCTCAATCCTCAATCCTCAATCCTCATTCCTCAAACCTCAAACCTCAACCCTCAGTCCTTATCCTCAATTCTCAATTCTCAATCCTCAATCCTCAATCCTCAATCTTCAATCCCAAATAATCAATTTTCAATCCTAGATCCTCAATCCCCAATCCTCAATCCTTAATCCTCAATCCTCAATTCTCAATCCTCAATCCTCAGTCCTCAGACCTCAGACCTCAATCCTCAACCCTCAGCCCTCATCGTCAGTCCTCAAACCTCAATCCTCAATCCTCAATCGTCAATCCTCAATCCTCAATCTTCAATCCTCAACCCTCAATCCTCAACCCTCAATATTCAATCCTCAATACTCAATATTCAATCCTCAATCCGCAATCATCAATCCTCACTCCTCAATCCTCAGTCATCAATCCTCAATCTTCAATACTCAATCGTCAATCCTCAGTCCACAATCCTCGATCCTCAATCCTCGTATCTCAAACCTCAATCCTCAACCCTCAGTCCCCATCCTCAATTCTCAGTTCTCAACCATCAATCCTCAACCCTCTATCTTCAATCCTCAATAATCAATCTCCAATCCTAGATCCCCAGTCCCCAATCCTCAATCCTTAATCCTCAATCTTCAATCCTCAATCCCCAGTCCTCAATCTTCAATCCTCAATGCTCAATCCTCAATCCTCAATCCTCAGTCCTCAACCCTCACTCCTCAATCCTCAATCCTCAATCCTCAATCCTAAATCCTCAATCCTCAATCCTCAATCTTCAATTCTCAATACTCAATCTTCAATCCTCAGTCGTCAATTCTCAATCTTCAATCCTCAACCCTCAATCCTCAATCCTCAATATTCTATCCACAATACTCAATATTCAATCCTCAATCCGCAATCATCAATCCTCAATCCTCGATCCTCAGTCATCAATCCTCAATATCCAATACTCAATCGTCAATCCTCAGTCCACAATCCTCGATCCTCCATCCTCGTATCTCAAACCTCAATCCTCAACCCTCAGTCCCCATCCTCAATGCTCAATCCTCAATCCTCAATCCTCAGTACCCAATCTTCAATCCTCAATCCTCAATCCTCAATCCTAAACCCTCAATCATCAATCCTCAATCTTCAATACACAATCCTCAATCCTCAATCCTGAATCCTCAATACTAAAGCATCAATCCTCAATTCTCAATACTCAATTGAACATCCTGAATTCTCAGGATTCAATACTCAAACCTCAAACCTCAAACCTCAGCCATCATCCTCAATCATCAATCCTCAATCGTCAATCCTCAACCTTCAATCCTCCACACTCAACCTTCAACCCTCAATCCTCAATCCTCAATCGTCAATCCGCAATCCTCCATCCTCAGTCATCAATCCTCAACCTTTAATACTCAATACTCAATCCTCAATCCTCAATCCCCAATCCTCAATCCTCATTCCTCAAACCTCAATCCTCAAACCTCAGTCCTCATCCTCAATTCTCAATCCTCAATCCTCAATCCTCAAACCACAACCCTCAACCGTCAGTCCTCGTCCTCAATCCTCAACCCCCAATCCTCAATCCTGAATCTTCAATCAGCAATACTCAATCTTCAATCCTCAATCCTCAATCCTCAATCCTCAATCCTGAATCTTCAATCATCAATACTCAATCTTCAATCCTCAATCCTCAATCCTCAATCCTCATTCCTCAAACCTCAATCCTCAACCCTCAGCCCTCATCGTCAGTCCTCAAACCTCAATCCTCAATCCTCAATCGTCAATCCTCAATCCTCAATCTTCAATCCTCAATACTCAATCTTCAATCCTCAATCGTCAATTCTCAATCTTCAATCCTCAACCCTCAATCCTCAACCCTCAATATTCAATCCTCAATACTCAATATTCAATCCTCAATCCGCAATCATCAATCCTCACTCCTCAATCCTCAGTCATCAATCCTCAATCTTCAATACTCAATCGTCAATCCTCAGTCCACAATCCTCGATCCTCAATCCTCGTATCTCAAACCTCAATCCTCAACCCTCAGTCCCCATCCTCAATTCTCAGTTCTCAACCATCAATCCTCAACCCTCTATCTTCAATCCTCAATAATCAATCTCCAATCCTAGATCCCCAGTCCCCAATCCTCAATCCTTAATCCTCAATCTTCAATCCTCAATCCCCAGTCCTCAATCTTCAATCCTCAATGCTCAATCCTCAATCCTCAATCCTCAGTCCTCAACCCTCAATCCTCAATCCTCAATCCTGAATCCTCAATCCTAAATCCTCAATCCTCAATCCTCAATCTTCAATCCTCAATACTCAATCTTCAATCCTCAGTCGTCAATTCTCAATCTTCAATCCTCAGCCCTCAATCCTCAATCCTCAATATTCTATCCACAATACTCAATATTCAATCCTCAATCCGCAATCATCAATCCTCAATCCTCGATCCTCAGTCATCAATCCTCAATATCCAATACTCAATCGTCAATCCTCAGTCCACAATCCTCGATCCTCCATCCTCGTATCTCAAACCTCAATCCTCAACCCTCAGTCCCCATCCTCAATGCTCAATCCTCAATCCTCAATCCTCAGTACCCAATCTTCAATCCTCAATCCTCAATCCTCAATCCTAAACCCTCAATCATCAATCCTCAATCTTCAATACTCAATCCTCAATCCTCAATCCTGAATCCTCAATACTAAAGCATCAATCCTCAATTCTCAATACTCAATTGAACATCCTGAATTCTCAGGATTCAATACTCAAACCTCAAACCTCAAACCTCAGCCATCATCCTCAATCATCAATCCTCAATCGTCAATCCTCAACCTTCAATCCTCCACACTCAACCTTCAACCCTCAATCCTCAATCCTCAATCGTCAATCCGCAATCCTCCATCCTCAGTCATCAATCCTCAACCTTCAATACTCAATACTCAATCCTCAATCCTCAATCCCCAATCCTCAATCCTCATTCCTCAAACCTCAATCCTCAAACCTCAGTCCTCATCCTCAATTCTCAATCCTCAATCCTCAATCCTCAAACCACAACCCTCAACCGTCAGTCCTCGTCCTCAATCCTCAACCCCCAATCCTCAATCCTGAATCTTCAATCAGCAATACTCAATCTTCAATCCTCAATCCTCAATCCTCAATCCTCAATCCTGAATCTTCAATCATCAATACTCAATCTTCAATCCTCAATCCTCAATCCTCAATCCTCATTCCTCAAACCTCAATCCTCAATCCTCAATCCTCAATTCTCAATCCTCAATCCTCAATCGTCAATCCTCAGTCCTCAATCCTCAATCCTCAATGCTCGTACCTCAAACCTCAATACTCAATCCTCAATCCTCATTCTTCAATCCTCAATACCCAATCCTCAACCTTCAATCCTCAATACTCAATCCTCAATTCTCAATCCTCAATCCTCAGTCCTCAGTCCTCAAACCTCAATCCTCAACCATCAGCCCTCATCCTCAATTCTCAATCCTTATTCCTCTGTCCTCAACCTTCAATCCTCAATACTCAATTTTCAATCCGCAATCCTCAATCCTCAATCCTCAATCCTAAATCCTCAATCATCAATCCTCAATCTTCAATACTCAATCCTCAATCCTCAATCCTGAATCCTCAATACTAAACCATCAATGCTCAATCCTTAATACTCAATAGAACATCCTGAATTCTCAGGATTCAATACTAAAACCTCAAACCTCAAACCTCAGTCATCATCCTCAATCCTCAATCCTCAATCGTCAATCCTCAACCTTCAATCCTCAACACTCAACCTTCAACCCTCAATCCCCAATCCTCAATCGTCAATCCGCAATCCTCAATACTCAGCCATCAATCCTCAACCTTCAATACTCAATCCTCAATCCTCAATCCTCAATCCTCAATCCTCAATCCTCATTCCTCAAACTTCAATCCTCAAACCTCAGTCCTCATCCTCAATTCTCAATCCTCAATCCTCATCCTCAATTCTCAATCCTCAATCCTCAATCCTCAATCTTCAATCCTCAATCCTCAATCCTCAATTCTCAATCCTCAGACCTCAGACCTCAGACCTCGAACCTCAATCCTCAACCCTCAGCCCTCATCGTCAATCCTCAAACCTCAATCCTCAATCCTCAATCGTCAATGCTCAATCCTCAATCATCAATCCTCAATACTCAATCTTCAATCCTCAATCCTTAATCCTCAGTCCTCATCCTCAATTCTCCATCTCAATCCTCAATCCTTAACCCTCAATGTTCAATCCTCAATCCTCAATCCTCAATCCTCAATACTCAACCTTCAATCCTCAATACTCAATCTTCAATCCTCAATCCTCAATCCTCAATCCTCAATCCTCAATCCTCAATCCTCAATATTCAACACAAAACCCTCAACCATCAATCCTCAATACTCAACAATCAATCCTCAATTCTCAATACTCAATAGAATACCCTGAATTCTCATCGTTCAATACTCAATCCACAAAAATCAATAATCAAATCTCAACCCTCAAACATCAATTCTCAATTCTCAATCCTCAACACTCAGTCCTCTCTCTTCAATCCTCCATCCTCAATCCTCAATCCTCAATCCTCAATCCTCATTCCTCAAACCTCAATCCTCAACCCTCAGTCCTTATCCTCAATTCTCAATTCTCAAACCTCAATTCTCAATCCTCAATCTTCATTCCCAAATAATCAATTTTCAATCCTAGATCCTCAATCCCCAATCCTCGATCCTTAATCCTCAATCCTCAACTCTAAATCCTCAATCCTCAGTCCTCAGACCTCAGACCTCAATCCTCAACCCTCAGCCCTCATCGTCAGTCCTCAAACCTCAATCCTCAACCCTCAGTCCTTATCCTCAATTCTCAATTCTCAAACCTCAATTCTCAATCCTCAATCTTCAATCCCAAGTAATCAATTTTCAATCCTAGATCCTCAATCCCCAATCCTCGATCCTTAATCCTCAATCCTCAACTCTCAATCCTCAATCCTCAGTCCTCAGACCACAGACCTCAATCCTCAACCCTCAGCCCTCATCGTCAGTCCTCAAACCTCAATCCTCAATCCTCAATCGTCAATCCTCAATCCTCTATCTTCAATCCTCAATACTCAATTTTCAATCCTCAATCCTCAACCCTCAATCCTCAATATTCAATCCTCAATACCCAATTTTCAATACTCAATCCGCAATCATCATACCTCAATCCTCAATCCTCAGTCATCAATCCTCAATCCTCAATACTCAATGGTCAATCCTCAGTCCTCAATACTCAATCGTCAATCCTCAGTCCTCAATCCTTAATCCTCAATCCTCGAACCTCAAACCTCAATCCTCAATCCTCAATCCTCATTCTTCAATCCTCAATACCCAATCCTCAACCTTCAATCCTCAATACTCAATCCTCAATTCTCAATCCTCAATCCTCAGTCCTCAGTCCTCAAACCTCAATCCTCAACCATCAGCCCTCATCCTCAATCCTCAATCCTTATTCCTCTGTCCTCAACCTTCAATCCTCAATACTCAATTTTCAATCCTCAATCCTCAATCCTCAATCCTCAATCCTAAATCCTCAATCATCAATCCTCAATCTTCAATACTCAATCCTCAATCCTCAATCCGGAATCCTCAATACTAAACCATCAATCCTCAATCCTTAATACTCAATAGAACATCCTGAATTCTCAGGATTCAATACTAAAACCTCAAACCTCAAACCTCAGTCATCATCCTCAATCCTCAATCCTCAATCGTCAATCCTCAACCTTCAATCCTCAACACTCAACCTTCAACGCTCAATCCCCAATCCTCAATCGTCAATCCGCAATCCTCAATCCTCAGTCATCAATCCTCAACCTTCAATACTCAATCCTCAATCCTCAATCCTCAATCCTCAATCCTCAATCCTCATTCCTCAAACCTCAATCCTCAAACCTCAGTCCTCATCCTCAATTCTCAATCCTCAATCCTCATACTCAATTCTCAATCCTCAATCCTCAATCCTCAATCTTCAATCCTCAATCCTCAATCCTCAATTCTCAATCCTCAACCCTCAGACCTCAGACCTCGAACCTCAATCGTCAACCCTCAGCCCTCATCGTCAATCCTCAAACCTCAATCCTCAATCCTCAATCCTCAATTCTCAATCCTCAATCCTCGGTCCTCACTCCTCAATCCCCAATCCTCAACCCTCAGCCCTCATCCTCAATCCTCAATACTTATTCCTCAGTCCTCCACCTTCAATCCTCAATACTCAATTATCAATGCTCAATCTTCAATCCTCAATCCTCAATCCTTAATTCTCAACCCTCAATCCTCAGACCTCAGTCCTCAAACCTCAATCCTCAACCTTCAGACCTCATCCTGGATCCTCAATCCTCAATCTCTAATCCCCAATCCTCAATCCTCAAGCCTGAATCCTCAATCCTCAATCCTCAGTCCTCAAACCTCAATCCTGAAACCTCAATCCTCAGTACTCAACCTTCAGACTTCAGACCTCAACAATCAGTTGTCAATCCTCAATCCTCAATAGAATATCATCAATTCACAGTTTTCAATACTAAACTCTCAATCTGCAATCTTCGAATCTCTATCCACAAACATCAATCCTCATCACTCAACCCTCAACACTCAGTCCCCAATCCTCAATCTTCAATCCTCTATCCTCAACCCTCATTCCTCAATCCTCAATCCTCAATCCTCAATCCTCAATCCTCAATCTTCAATCCTCAATACTCAATCTTCAATCCTCAGTACTCAATCCTCAATCCTCAATATTCAATCCCCAATACTCAATCTTCAATCCTCAAACCGCAATCATCAATCCTCAATCCTCAATCCTCAGTTTTCAATCCTCAAACCCCAATCCTCAACCCTCAGCCCTCATCCTCAATCCTCAATCCTTATTCCTCAGTCCTCCACCTTCAATCCACAATACTCAATTATCAATGCTCAATCTTCAATCCTCAATCCTCATTCCTCAAACCTCAATCCTCAACCCTCAGTCCTTATCCTCAATTCTCAATTCTCAATCCTCAATCCTCAATCCTCAATCTTCAATCCCAAATAATCAATTTTCAATCCTAGATCCTCAATCCCCAATCCTCAATCCTTAATCCTCAATCTTCAATCCTCAATACTCAATCTTCAATCCTCAATCCTCAATTCTCAATCCTCAATGCTCAATCCTCAATCGTCAATCCTCAATCCCCAATCCTCAATCTTCAATTCTCAATCCTCAGTCCTCAATCCTCAGTCCTCAATCCTCGATCCTCAATACTCAATCTTCAATCCTCAATACTCAATCCTCAATCCTCAATTCTCAATCCTCAATCCTCAATCCTCAATCTTCAATCCTCAATACTCAATCTGCAATCCGCAATCCTCAGTCCTCACTCCTCAACCCTCATTCTTCAATCCTCAATACCGAATCCTCAATCTTCAATCCTCAATCCTCAATCCTCAATTCTCAATCCTCAATACTGAATCCTTAGACTTCAAACATCAATACTCAACCCTCAGTCCTCGTCCTCAATCCACAATCCTCAATCCTCAATTCTCAACCTTCAATCCTCAATACTCAACATTCAATCCTCAATCCTCAATCCTCAATCCTCAATCCTCAATCCTCAATCCTCAATATTCAACACAAAACCCTCAACCATCAATCCTCAATACTCAACAATCAATCCTCAATTCTCAATACTCAATAGAATACCCTGAATTCTCATCGTTCAATACTCAATCCACAAAAATCAATAATCAAATCTCAACCCTCAAACATCAATTCTCAACTCTCAATCCTCAACACTCAGTCCTCTCTCTTCAATCCTCCATCCTCAATCCTCAATCCTCAATCTTCAGTCCTCAATACTCAATCTTCAATCCTCAATCCTCAGTCCTCAAACCTCAATTCTGAATCCTCAATACTGAATCCTCAATCTTCAGCCCTCAGTCCTCGACTATCAATTGTCAATCCTCAATCCTCAATAGAATATCCTGAATTCTCAGTTTTCAATACTCAATCCTCAATCTTCAATCTTCAAATCTCCATCCACAAACATCAATTCTCATCTCTCAACCCTCAACACTCAGTCCTCAATATTCAATCCTCAATCCTCAATCCTCAATCTTCAATCCTCAATACTCAATCTTCAATCCTCAATCGTCAATTCTCAATCTTCAATCCTCAACCCTCAATACTCAATCCTCTATATTCAATCCTCAATAATCAATCTTCAATCCTCAATCCGCAATCATCAATCCTCGATCCTCAATCCTCAGTCATCAATCCTCAATCTCCAATACTCAATCGTCAATCCTCAGTCCACAACCCTCAATCCTCAATCCTCGTATCTCAAACCTCAATCCTCAACCCTCAGTCCCCATCCTCAATTCTCAATTCTCAACCCTCAATCCTCAACCCTCAATCTTCAATCCTCAATAATCAATCTCCAATCCTAGATCCCCAGTCCCCAATCCTCAATCCTTAATCCTCAATCTTCAATCCACAATCCCCAGTCTTCAATCTTCAATCCTCAATGCTCAATCCTCAATCCTCAATCCTCAGTCCTCAATCCTCAATCCTCAATCCTCAATCCTCAATCCTAAATCCTCAATCATCAATCCTCAATCTTCAATACTCAATCCTCAATCCTCAATCCTTAATCCTCAATACTAAAGCATCAATCCTCAATTCTCAATACTCAATAGAACATCCTGAATTCTCAGGATTCAATACTCAAACCTCAAACCTCAAACCTCAGCCATCATCCTCAATCCTCAATCCTCAATCGTCAATCCTCAACCTTCAATCCTCAATACTCAACCTTCAACCCTCAATCCTCAATCCTCAATCGTCAATCCGCAATCCTCCATCCTCAGTCATCAATCCTCAACCTTCAATACTCAATCCTCAATCCTCAATCCTCAATCCCCAATCCTCAATCCTCATTCCTCAAACCTCAATCCCCAAACCTCAGTCCTCATCCTCAATTCTCAATCCTCAATCCTCAATCCTCAAACCACAATCCTCAACCGCCGGTCCTCGTCCTCAACCCTCAACACTCAATCCTCAATCCTGAATCTTCAATCATCAATACTCAATCGTCAGTCTTCAATCCTCAATACTCAATCTTCAATCCTCATTCCTGAATCCTCAATCCTCAATCCTCATTCTTCAATCCTCAATACCCAATCCTCAATCTTCAATCCTCAATCCTCACTCCTCAATTCTCTATACTCAATCCTCAGACCTCAGTCCTCAAACCTCAATACTCAACCCTCAGCCCTCATCCTCAATCCTCAATCCTCAAACTCAATCCTCAATCTTCAATCCTCAATACTCAATCTTCAATCCACAATCCTCAGTCCTCAAACCTCAATTCTGAATCCTCAATCCTGAATCCTCAATCTTCAGCCCTCAGTCCTCAACAATCAGTTGTCAATCCTCAATCCTCAACAGAATATCCACAATTCACAGTTTTCAATACCCAATACTCAATCTGCAATCTTCAAATCTCTATCCACAAACATTAATTCTCATCACTCAACCATCAACACTCAGTCCTCAATGTTCAATCCTCAATCCTCAACTCTCAATCTTCAATCCTCAATACTGAATCTTCAATCCGCAATCGTCAATCCTCAATCCTCAATCCTCAGACCCCAATCCTCAATCCTCAATACTCAATCCTCATTCTTCAGTCCTCAATACCCAATCCTCAATCTTCAATCCTCAATCCTCAATCCCCAATTCTCAATCCTCAATCCTCAGTCCTCAGACCTCAGACCTCAATCCTCAACCCTCAGCCCTCATCGTTAGTCCTCAAACCTCAATCCTCAATCCTCAATCGTCAATCCTCAATCCTCAATCCTCAATCCTCAATTCTCAATCCTCAATCCTCAGTCCTCAGTCCTCAAACATCTATCCTCATCCATCAGCCCTCATCCTCAATCCTCAATCCTTATTCCTCTGTCCTCAACCTTCAATCCTCAATACTCAATTTTCAATCCTCAATCCTCAATCCTCAATCCTCAACCCTAAATCCTCAATCATCAATCCTCAATCTTCAATACTCAATCCTCAATCCTCAATCCTGAATCCTCAATACTAAACCATCAATCCTCAATTCTCAATACTCAATAGAACATCCTGAATTCTCAGGATTCAATACTAAAACCTCAAACCTCAAACCTCAGTCACCATCCTCAATCCTCAAACCCCAATCATCAATCCTCAACCTTCAATCCTCAACACTCAACCTTCAACCCTCAATCCCCAATCCTCAATCGTCAATCCGCAATCCTCAATCCTCTGTCATCAATCCTCAACCTTCAATACTCAATCCTCAATCCTCAATCCTCAATCCTCAATCCTCAATCATCATTCCTCAAACCTCAATCCTCAAACCTCAGTCCTCATCCTCAATTCTCGATCCTCAATCCTCAATCCTCAAACCTCAATCCTCAATCCTCAATCGTCAATGCTCAATCCTCAATCATCAATCCTCAATTCTCAATCCTCAACCCTCAGACCTCAGACCTCGAACCTCAATCCTCAACCCTCAGCCCTCATCGTCAATCCTCAAACCTCAATCCTCAATCCTCAATCGTCAATGCTCAATCCTCAATCCTGAATCCTCAATACTAAAGCATCAATCCTCAATTCTCAATACTCAATTGAACATCCTGAATTCTCAGGATTCAATACTCAAACCACAAACCTCAAACCTCAGCCATCAGCCTCAATCCTCAATCCTCAATCGTCAATCCTCAACCTTCAATCCTCCACACTCAACCTTCAACCCTCAATCCTCAATCCTCAATCGCCAATCCGCAATCCTCCATCCTCAGTCATCAATCCTCAACCTTCAATACTCAATACTCAATCCTCAATCCTCAATCCCCAATCCTCAATCCTCATTCCTCAAACCTCAATCCTCAAACCTCAGTCCTCATCCTCAATTCTCAATCCTCAATCCTCAATCCTCAAACCACAACCCTCAACCGTCAGTCCTCGTCCTCAATCCTCAACCCCCAATCCTCAATCCTGAATCTTCAATCAGCAATACTCAATCTTCAATCCTCAATCCTCAATCCTCAATCCTCAATCCTGAATCTTCAATCATCAATACTCAATCTTCAATCCTCAATCCTCAATCCTCAATCCTCATTCCTCAAACCTCAATCATCAATCCTCAATCCTCAACCATCAGCCCTCATCCTCAATCCTCAATCCTTATACCTCGGTCCTCAACCTTCAATCCTCAATACTCAATTTTCAATCCTGAATCCTCAATCCTCAATCCTCAATCCTCAATCCTCAATCCTCAATATTCAATCCTCAATACTCAATTTTCAATACTCAATCCTCAATCATCAATCCTCAATCCTCAATCCTCAGTCATCAATCCTCAATCTTCAATACTCAATCGTCAATCCTCAGTCCTCAATCCTCAATCCTCAATCCTCGTACCTCAAACCTCAATCCTCAAACCTCAGTCCTCATCCTCAATTCTCCATCTCAATCCTCAATCCTTAACCCTCAATCTTCAATCCTCAATAATCAATCTCCAATCCTAGATCCCCAATCCCCAATCCTCAATCCTTAATCCTCAATCTTCAATCCTCAATCCCCAGTCCCCAATCTTCAATCCTCAATGCTCAATCCTCAATCCTCAATCCTCAGTCCTCAATCCTCAATCCTCAATCCTCAATCCTCAATCTTCAATCCTCAATACTCAATCTTCAATCCTCAATCCTCAATTCTCAATCGTCAATACTCAATCCTCAATCGTCAATCCTCAATCCCCAATCCTCAATCTTCAATCCTCAATCCTCAATCCTCAATCCTCAATCCTCAACCTTCAATCCTCAATACTCAATTTTCAATCCTCAATCCTCAATCCTCAATCCTCAATCCTCAATCCTCAATCTTCAATCCTCAATACTCAATCTTCAATCCTCAATCCTCAATCCTCAATCCTCAATTCTCAATCCTCAATCCTCGGTCCTCACTCCTCAAACCTCAATCCTCAACCCTCAGCCCTCATCCTCAATCCTCAATCCTTATTCCTCAGTCCACCACCTTCAATCCTCAATACTCAATTATCAATGCTCAATCTTCAATCCTCAATCCTCAATCCTTAATTCTCAACCCTCAATCCTCAGACCTCAGTCCTCAAACCTCAATCCTCAACCTTCAGCCCTCATCCTGGATCCTCAATCCTCAATCTTCAAACCTCAATCCTCAATCCTCAAGCCTCAATCCTCAATCCTCAATCCTCAGTCCTCAAACCACAATCCTGAAACCTCAATCCTCAGTACTCAACCTTCAGACTTCAGACCTCAACAATCAGTTGTCATTCCTCAATCCTCAATAGAATATCATCAATTCACAGTTTTCAATACTAAATTCTCAATCTGCAATCTTCGAATCTCTATCGACAAACATCAATCCTCATCACTCAACCCTCAACACTCAGTCCCCAATCCTCAATCTTCAATCCTCTATCCTCAGCCCTCATTCCTCAATCCTCAATCCTCAATCCTCAATCCTCAATCCTCAATCCTCAACCTTCAATCCTCAATACTCAATCTTCAATTCTCAATACTCAATCCTCAATCCTCAATATTCAATCCTCAATACTCAATCTTCAATCCTCAATCCGCAATCATCAATCCTCAATCCTCAATCCTCAGTCATCAATCCCCAAACCTCAGTCCTCATCCTCAATTCTCAATCCGCAACCCTCAATCCTCAAACCACAATCCTCAACTGTCAGTCCTCGTCCTCAATCCTCAACCCTCAATCCTCAAACCTCAATCTTCAATCATCAATACTCAATCTTCAATCCTCAATCCTCAATCCTCAATCCTCATTCCTCAAACCTCAATCCTCAACCCTCAGTCCTTATCCTCAATTCTCAATTCTCAATCCTCAATCCTCAATCCTCAATCTTCAATCCCAAATAATCAATTTTCAATCCTAGATCCTCAATCCCCAATCCTCAATCCTTAATCCTCAATCCTCAATTCTCAATCCTCAATCCTCAGTCCTCAGACCTCAGACCTCAATCCTCAACCCTCAGCCCTCATCGTCAGTCCTCAAACCTCAATCCTCAATCCTCAATCGTTAATCCTCAATCCTCAATCTTCAATCCTCAATACTCAATCTTCAATCCTCAGTCGTCAATTCTCAATCTTCAATCCTCAACCCTCAATCCTCAATCCTCAATATTCTATCCACAATACTCAATATTCAATCCTCAATCCGCAATCATCAATCCTCAATCCTCGATCCTCAGTCATCAATCCTCAATATCCAATACTCAATCGTCAACCCTCAGTCCACAATCCTCGATCCTCCATCCTCGTATCTCAAACCTCAATCCTCAACCCTCAGTCCCCATCCTCAATGCTCAATCCTCAATCCTCAATCCTCAGTACCCAATCTTCAATCCTCAATCCTCAATCCTCAATCCTAAACCCTCAATCATCAATCCTCAATCTTCAATACTCAATCCTCAATCCTCAATCCTGAATCCTCAATACTAAAGCATCAATCCTCAATTCTCAATACTCAATTGAACATCCTGAATTCTCAGGATTCAATACTCAAACCTCAAACCTCAAACCTCAGCCATCATCCTCAATCCTCAATCCTCAATCGTCAATCCTCAACCTTCAATCCTCCACACTCAACCTTAAACCCTCAATCCTCAATCCTCAATCGTCAATCCGCAATCCTCCATCCTCAGTCATCAATCCTCAACCTTCAATACTCAATACTCAATCCTCAATCCTCAATCCCCAATCCTCAATCCTCATTCCTCAAACCTCAATCCTCAAACCTCAGTCCTCATCCTCAATTCTCAATCCTCAATCCTCAATCCTCAAACCACAACCCTCAACCGTCAGTCCTCGTCCTCAATCCTCAACCCCCAATCCTCAATCCTGAATCTTCAATCAGCAATACTCAATCTTCAATCCTCAATCCTCAATCCTCAATCCTCAATCCTGAATCTTCAATCATCAATACTCAATCTTCAATCCTCAATCCTCAATCCTCAATCCTCATTCCTCAAACGTCAATCCTCAATCCTCAATCCTCAATTCTCAATCCTCAATCCTCAATCGTCAATCCTCAGTCCTCAATCCTCAATCCTCAATCCTCGTACCTCAAACCTCAATACTCAATCCTCAATCCTCATTCTTCAATCCTCAATACCCAATCCTCAACCTTCAATCCTCAATACTCAATCCTCAATTCTCAATCCTCAATCCTCAGTCCTCAGTCCTCAAACCTCAATCCTCAACCATCAGCCCTCATCCTCAATTCTCAATCCTTATTCCTCTGTCCTCAACCTTCAATCCTCAATACTCAATTTTCAATCCGCAATCCTCAATCCTCAATCCTCAATCCTAAATCCTCAATCATCAATCCTCAATCTTCAATACTCAATCCTCAATCCTCAATCCTGAATCCTCAATACTAAACCATCAATGCTCAATCCTTAATACTCAATAGAACATCCTGAATTCTCAGGATTCAATACTAAAACCTCAAACCTCAAACCTCAGTCATCATCCTCAATCCTCAATCCTCAATCGTCAATCCTCAACCTTCAATCCTCAACACTCAACCTTCAACCCTCAATCCCCAATCCTCAATCGTCAATCCGCAATCCTCAATACTCAGCCATCAATCCTCAACCTTCAATACTCAATCCTCAATCCTCAATCCTCAATCCTCAATCCTCAATCCTCATTCCTCAAACTTCAATCCTCAAACCTCAGTCCTCATCCTCAATTCTCAATCCTCAATCCTCATCCTCAATTCTCAATCCTCAATCCTCAATCCTCAATCTTCAATCCTCAATCCTCAATCCTCAATTCTCAATCCTCAACCCTCAGACCTCAGACCTCGAACCTCAATCCTCAACCCTCAGCCCTCATCGTCAATCCTCAAACCTCAATCCTCAATCCTCAATCGTCAATGCTCAATCCTCAATCATCAATCCTCAATACTCAATCTTCAATCCTCAATCCTTAATCCTCAGTCCTCATCCTCAATTCTCCATCTCAATCCTCAATCCTTAACCCTCAATGTTCAATCCTCAATCCTCAATCCTCAATCCTCAATACTCAACCTTCAATCCTCAATACTCAATCTTCAATCCTCAATCCTCAATCCTCAATCCTCAATCCTCAATCCTCAATCCTCAATATTCAACACAAAACCCTCAACCATCAATCCTCAATACTCAACAATCAATCCTCAATTCTCAATACTCAATAGAATACCCTGAATTCTCATCGTTCAATACTCAATCCACAAAAATCAATAATCAAATCTCAACCCTCAAACATCAATTCTCAATTCTCAATCCTCAACACTCAGTCCTCTCTCTTCAATCCTCCATCCTCAATCCTCAATCCTCAATCCTCAATCCTCATTCCTCAAACCTCAATCCTCAACCCTCAGTCCTTATCCTCAATTCTCAATTCTCAAACCTCAATTCTCAATCCTCAATCTTCATTCCCAAATAATCAATTTTCAATCCTAGATCCTCAATCCCCAATCCTCGATCCTTAATCCTCAATCCTCAACTCTAAATCGTCAATCCTCATTCCTCAGACCTCAGACCTCAATCCTCAACCCTCAGCCCTCATCGTCAGTCCTCAAACCTCAATCCTCAACCCTCAGTCCTTATCCTCAATTCTCAATTCTCAAACCTCAATTCTCAATCCTCAATCTTCAATCCCAAGTAATCAATTTTCAATCCTAGATCCTCAATCCCCAATCCTCGATCCTTAATCCTCAATCCTCAACTCTCAATCCTCAATCCTCAGTCCTCAGACCTCAGACCTCAATCCTCAACCCTCAGCCCTCATCGTCAGTCCTCAAACCTCAATCCTCAATCCTCAATCGTCAATCCTCAATCCTCTATCTTCAATCCTCAATACTCAATTTTCAATCCTCAATCCTCAATCCTCAATCCTCAATATTCAATCCTCAATACCCAATTTTCAATACTCAATCCGCAATCATCATACCTCAATCCTCAATCCTCAGTCATCAATCCTCAATCCTCAATACTCAATCGTCAATCCTCAGTCCTCAATACTCAATCGTCAATCCTCAGTCCTCAATCCTCAATCCTCAATCCTCGTACCTCAAACCTCAATCCTCAATCCTCAATCCTCATTCTTCAATCCTCAATACCCAATCCTCAACCTTCAATCCTCAATACTCAATCCTCAATTCTCAATCCTCAATCCTCAGTCCTCAGTCCTCAAACCTCAATCCTCAACCATCAGCCCTCATCCTCAATCCTCAATCCTTATTCCTCTGTCCTCAACCTTCAATCCTCAATACTCAATTTTCAATCCTCAATCCTCAATCCTCAATCCTCAATCCTAAATCCTCAATCATCAATCCTCAATCTTCAATACTCAATCCTCAATCCTCAATCCTGAATCCTCAATACTAAACCATCAATCCTCAATCCTTAATACTCAATAGAACATCCTGAATTCTCAGGATTCAATACTAAAACCTCAAACCTCAAACCTCAGTCATCATCCTCAATCCTCAATCCTCAATCGTCAATCCTCAACCTTCAATCCTCAACACTCAACCTTCAACGCTCAATCCCCAATCCTCAATCGTCAATCCGCAATCCTCAATCCTCAGTCATCAATCCTCAACCTTCAATACTCAATCCTCAATCCTCAATCCTCAATCCTCAATCCTCAATCCTCATTCCTCAAACCTCAATCCTCAAACCTCAGTCCTCAATCCTCAATCCTCAATTCTCAATCCTCAACCCTCAGACCTCAGACCTCGAACCTCAATCCTCAACCCTCAGCCCTCATCGTCAATCCTCAAACCTCAATCCTCAATCCTCAATCGTCAATGCTCAATCCTCAATCATCAATCCTCAATACTCAATCTTCAATCCTGAATCCTTAATCCTCAGTCCTCATCCTCAATTCTCCATCTCAATCCTCAATCCTTAACCCTCAATGTTCAATCCTCAATCCTCAATCCTCAATCCTCAATAATCAACCTTCAATCCTCAATACTCAATCTTCAATCCTCAATCCTCAATCCTCAATCCTCAATCCTCAATCCTCAATCCTCAATATTCAACACAAAACCATCAACCATCAATCCTCAATACTCAACAATCAATCCTCAATTCTCAATACTCAATAGAATACCCTGAATTCTCATCGTTCAATACTCAATCCACAAAAATCAATAATCAAATCTCAACCCTCAAACATCAATTCTCAATTCTCAATCCTCAACACTCAGTCCTCTCTCTTCAATCCTCCATCCTCAATCCTCAATCCTCAATCCTCAATCCTCATTCCTCAAACCTCAATCCTCAACCCTCAGTCCTTATCCTCAATTCTCAATTCTCAAACCTCAACTCTCAATCCTCAATCTTCATTCCCAAATAATCAATTTTCAATCCTAGATCCTCAATCCCCAATCCTCGATCCTTAATCCTCAATCCTCAACTCTAAATCCTCAGTCCTCAGTCCTCAGACCTCATACCTCAATCCTCAACCCTCAGCCCTCATCGTCAGTCCTCAAACCTCAATCCTCAACCCTCAGTCCTTATCCTCAATTCTCAATTCTCAAACCTCAATTCTCAATCCTCAATCTTCAATCCCAAATAATCAATTTTCAATCCTAGATCCTCAATCCCCAATCCTCGATCCTTAATCCTCAATCCTCAATTCTCAATCCTCAATCCTCAGTCCTCAGACCTCAAACCTCAATCCTCAACCCTCAGCCCTCATCGTCAGTCCTCAAACCTCAATCCTCAATCCTCAATCGTCAATCCTCAATCCTCAATCTTCAATCCTCAATACTCAATCTTCAATCCTCAATCCTCAATCCTCAACCCTCAATATTCAATCCTCAATACCCAATTTTCAATACCCAATCCGCAATCATCGTACCTCAATCCTCAATCCTCAGTCATCAATCCTCAATCCTCAATACTCAATGGTCAATCTTCAGTCCTCAATACTCAATCGTCAATCCTCAGTCCTCAATCCTCAATCCTCAATCCTCGTACCTCAAACCTCAATACTCAATCCTCAATCCTCATTCTTCAATCCTCAATACCCAATCCTCAACCTTCAATCCTCAATACTCAATCCTCAATTCTCAATCCTCAATCCTCAGTCCTCAGTCCTCAAACCTCAATCCTCAACCATCAGCCCTCATCCTCAATTCTCAATCCTTATTCCTCTGTCCTCAACCTTCAATCCTCAATACTCAATTTTCAATCCGCAATCCTCAATCCTCAATCCTCAATCCTAAATCCTCAATCATCAATCCTCAATCTTCAATACTCAATCCTCAATCCTCAATCCTGAATCCTCAATACTAAACCATCAATCCTCAATCCTTAATACTCAATAGAACATCCTGAATTCTCAGGATTCAATACCAAAACCTCAAACCTCAAACCTCAGTCATCATCCTCAATCCTCAATCCTCAATCGTCAATCCTCAACCTTCAATCCTCAACACTCAACCTTCAACCCTCAATCCCCAATCCTCAATCGTCAATCCGCAATCCTCAATACTCAGTCATCAATCCTCAACCTTCAATACTCAATCCTCAATCCTCAATCCTCAATCCTCAATCCTCAATCCTCATTCCTCAAACTTCAATCCTCAAACCTCAGTCCTCATCCTCAATTCTCAATCCTCAATCCTCATCCTCAATTCTCAATCCTCAATCCTCAATCCTCAATCTTCAATCCTCAATCCTCAATCCTCAATTCTCAATCCTCAACCCTCAGACCTCAGACCTCGAACCTCAATCCTCAACCCTCAGCCCTCATCGTCAATCCTCAAACCTCAATCCTCAATCCTCAATCGTCAATGCTCAATCCCCAATCATCAATCCTCAATACTCAATCTTCAATCCTCAATCCTTGATCCTCAGTCCTCATCCTCAATTCTCCATCTCAATCCTCAATCCTTAACCCTCAATGTTCAATCCTCAATCCTCAATCCTCAATCCTCAATACTCAACCTTCAATCCTCAATACTCAATCTTCAATCCTCAATCCTCAATCCTCAATCCTCAATCCTCAATCCTCAATCCTCAATATTCAACACAAAACCCTCAACCATCAATCCTCAATACTCAACAATCAATCCTCAATTCTCAATACTCAATAGAATACCCTGAATTCTCATCGTTCAATACTCAATCCACAAAAATCAATAATCAAATCTCAACCCTCAAACATCAATTCTCAATTCTCAATCCTCAACACTCAGTCCTCTCTCTTCAATCCTCCATCCTCAATCCTCAATCCTCAATCCTCAATCCTCATTCCTCAAACCTCAATCCTCAACCCTCAGTCCTTATCCTCAATTCTCAATTCTCAAACCTCAATTCTCAATCCTCAATCTTCAATCCCAAATAATCAATTTTCAATCCTAGATCCTCAATCCCCAATCCTCGATCCTTAATCCTTAATCCTCAATTCTCAATCCTCAATCCTCAGTCCTCAGACCTCAGACCTCAATCCTCAACACTCAGCCCTCATCGTCAGTCCTCAAACCTCAATCCTCAATCCTCAATCGTCAATCCTCAATCCTCTATCTTCAATCCTCAATACTCAATTTTCAATCATCAATCCTCAATCCTCAATCCTCAATATTCAATCCTCAATACCCAATTTTCAATACTCAATCCGCAATCATCATACCTCAATCCTCAATCCTCAGTCATCAATCCTCAATCCTCAATACTCAATGGTCAATACTCAGTCCTCAATACTCAATCGTCAATCCTCAGTCCTCAATCCTCAATCCTCAATCCTCGTACCTCAAACCTCAATCCTCAATCCTCAATCCTCATTCTTCAATCCTCAATACCCAATCCTCAACCTTCAATCCTCAATACTCAATCCTCAATTCTCAATCCTCAATCCTCAGTCCTCAGTCCTCAAACCTCAATCCTCAACCATCAGCCCTCATCCTCAATCCTCAATCCTTATTCCTCTGTCCTCAACCTTCAATCCTCAATACTCAATTTTCAATCCTCAATCCTCAATCCTCAATCCTCAATCCTAAATCCTCAATCATCAATCCTCAATCTTCAATACTCAATCCTCAATCCTCAATCCTGAATCCTCAATACTAAACCATCAATCCTCAATCCTTAATACTCAATAGAACATCCTGAATTCTCAGGATTCAATACTAAAACCTCAAACCTCAAACCTCAGTCATCATCCTCAATCCTCAATCCTCAATCGTCAATCCTCAACCTTCAATCCTCAACACTCAACCTTCAACCCTCAATCCCCAATCCTCAATCGTCAATCCGCAATCCTCAATCCTCAGTCATCAATCCTCAACCTTCAATACTCAATCCTCAATCCTCAATCCTCAATCCTCAATCCTCAATCCTCATTCCTCAAACCTCAATCCTCAAACCTCAGTCCTCATCCTCAATTCTCAATCCTCAATCCTCATCCTCAATTCTCAATCCTCAATCCTCAATCCTCAATCTTCAATCCTCAATCCTCAATCCTCAATTCTCAATCCTCAACCCTCAGACCTCAGACCTCGAACCTCAATCCTCAACCCTCAGCCCTCATCGTCAATCCTCAAACCTCAATCCTCAATCCTCAATCCTTATTTCTCAATCCTCAATCCTCGGTCCTCACTCCTCAAACCCCAATCCTCAACCCTCAGCCCTCATCCTCAATCCTCAATACTTATTCCTCAGTCCTCCACCTTCAATCCTCAATACTCAATTATCAATGCTCAATCTTCAATCCTCAATCCTCAATCCTTAATTCTCAACCCTCAATCCTCAGACCTCAGTCCTCAAACCTCAATCCTCAACCTTCAGCCCTCATCCTGGATCCTCAATCCTCAATCTTTAATCCCCAATCCTCAATCCTCAAGCCTCAATCCTCAATCCTCAATCCTCAGTCCTCAAACCTCAATCCTGAAACCTCAATCCTCAGTACTCAACCTTCAGACTTCAGACCTCAACAATCAGTTGTCAATCCTCAATCCTCGATAGAATATCATCAATTCACAGTTTTCAATACTAAACTCTCAATCTGCAATCTTCGAATCTCTATCCACAAACATCAATCCTCATCACTCAACCCTCAACACTCAGTCCCCAATCCTCAATCTTCAATCCTCTATCCTCAACCCTCATTCCTCAATCCTCAATCCTCAATCCTCAATCCTCAATCCTCAATCTTCAATCCTCAATACTCAATCTTCAATCCTCAATACTCAATCCTCAATCCTCAATATTCAATCCACAATACTCAATCTTCAATCCTCAAACCGCAATCATCAATCCTCAATCCTCAATCCTCAGTTTTCAATCCTCAAACCCCAATCCTCAACCCTCAGCCCTCATCCTCAATCCTCAATCCTTATTCCTCAGTCCTCCACCTTCAATCCACAATACTCAATTATCAATGCTCAATCTTCAATCCTCAATCCTCATTCCTCAAACCTCAATCCTCAACCCTCAGTCCTTATCCTCAATTCTCAATTCTCAATCCTCAATCCTCAATCCTCAATCTTCAATCCCAAATAATCAATTTTCAATCCTAGATCCTCAATCCCCAATCCTCAATCCTTAATCCTCAATTTTCAATCCTCAATACTCAATCTTCAATCCTCAGTCCTCAGTCCTCAAACCTCAGTTCTGAATCCTCAATCCTGAATCCTCAATCTTCAGCCCTCAGTCCTCGACAATCAATTGTCAATCCTCAATCCTCAATAGAATATCCTCAATTCACAGTTTTCAATACTCGATACTCAATCTGCAATCGTCAAATCTCTACCCACAAACATTAATTCTCATCACTCAACCCTCAACACTCAGTCCCCAATCCTCAATCTTCAATCCTCAATCCTTAATCCTCAATCCTCAATATTCAACACAAAACCCTCAACCATCAATCCTCAATACTCAACAATCAATCCTCAATTCTCAATACTCAATAGAATACCCTGAATTCTCATCGTTCAATACTCAATCCACAAAAATCAATAATGAAATCTCAACCCTCAAACATCAATTCTCAACTCTCAATCCTCAACACTCAGTCCTCTCTCTTCAATCCTCCATCCTCAATCCTCAATCCTCAATCCTCAATCCTCATTCCTCAAACCTCAATCCTCAACCCTCAGTCCTTATCCTCAATTCTCAACTCTCAAACCTCAATTCTCAATCCTCAATCTTCAATCCCAAATAATCAATTTTCAATCCTAGATCCTCAATCCCCAATCCTCAATCCTTAATCCTCAATCCTCAATTCTCAATCCTCAATCCTCAGTCCTCAGACCTCAAACCTCAACCCTCAACCCTCAGCCCTCATCGTCAGTCCTCAAACCTCAATCCTCAATCCTCAATCGTCAATCCTCAATCCTCAATCTTCAATCCTCAATACTCAATCTTCAATCCTCAATCCTCAATCCTCAATCCTCAATATTCAATCCTCAATACCCAATTTTCAATACTCAATCCGCAATCATCATACCTCAATCCTCAATCCTCAGTCATCAATCCTCAATCCTCAATACTCAATGGTCAATCCTCAGTCCTCAATACCCAATCCTCAATTCTCAATCCTCAATCCTCAATCCTCAGACCTCAAACATCAATACTCAACCCTCAGTCCTCGCCCTCAATCCACAACCATCAACCCTGAATCCACAATCTTCAATCATCGATATTCAATCTTCAGTCCTCAAACCTCAATCCTCAACCCTCAGCCCTCATCCTCAATCCTAAACCCTGAATCTTCAATCCTCAATCCTCAATCCTCAAGTCTCAATCCTCAATCCTCAATCTTCAGTCCTCAAACCTCAATCCTGAATCCTCAATCCTGAATCCTCAACCTTCAGACCTCAGACCTCAACAATCAGACGTCAATCCTCAATTCTCAATAGAATATCATCAATTCACAGTTTTCAATACTCATACTCAATCTGCAATCTTCAAATCTCTATCCACAAACATCAATTCTCACCACTCAATCATCAACACTCAGTCCCCAGTCCTCAATCTTCAATCCTCAATCCTCAATCCTCAATCCTCAATCCTCAATCATCAATCCTCAATACTCAATCTTCAATCCTCAATCCTCAATCCTCAAACCTCAATCCTCTGTCCTCAATCGTCAGTCTTCAATCCTCAATACTCAACCTTTAATCCTCAATACTCAATCCTCAATCCTCAATCCTCATTCTTCAATCCTCATTACCCAATCCTCAATTTTCAATCCTCAATCCTCAATCCTCAATCCTCAATCCTCAATCCTCAGTCCTCAAACGTCAATACTGAATCATCAATCCTGAATCCTCAATCTTCAGCCCTCAGTCCTCAACAATCAGTTGTGAATCCTCAATCCTCAATAGAATATCCTCAATTCACAGGTTTCAATACTCAATACTCAACCTGCAATCTTCAAATCTCTATCCACAAACATCAATTCTCATCACTCAACACTCAACACTCAGTCCCCAATCCACAATCTTCAAACCTCAATCCTCAATACTCAATCCTCAATTCTCAATCCTCAATCTTCAATCCTCAATACTCGATCCTCAATTCTCAATCCTCAATCCTCAGTCCACAGACCTCAGGCATCAATACTCAACCCTCAGTCATCGTCCTCAATCCACAACCCTCAATCCTCGATCCTCAATCTTCAATCATCAATGCTCAATCTTCAATCCTCAATCCTCAATCCTCAATACTCAATCCTCAATCCTCAATGTTCAGTCCTCAATACCCAATCCTCAATCTTCAATCCTCAATCCTCAATCCTCAATCCTCAATCCCAAATCCTCAATCCTCAATCCTCAGTCTTCAAACCTCAATCCTGAATCCTCAATCCTGTATACTCAATCTTCAATACTCAATCCTCAATCCTCAATCCTGAATCCTCAATACTAAAGCATCAATCCTCAATTCTCAATACTCAATAGAACATCCTGAACTCTCAGGATTCAATACTCAAACCTCAAACCTCAAACCTCAGCCATCATCCTCAATCCTCAATCCTCAATCGTCAATCCTCAACCTTCAATCCTCAACACTCAACCTTCAACCCTCAATCCTCAATCCTCAATCGTCAATCCGCAATCCTCCATCCTCAGTCATCAATCCTCAACCTTCAATACTCAATCCTCAATCCTCAATCCTCAATCCTCAATCCTCAATCCTCATTCCTCAAACCTCAATCCTCAAACCTCAGTCCTCATCCTCAATTCTCGATCCTCAATCCTCAATCCTCAATCTGCAATCCTCAATCCTCAATCCTCAATTCTCAATCCTCAACCCTCAGACCTCAGACCTCGAACCTCAATCCTCAACCCTCAGCCCTCATCGTCAATCCTCAAACCTCAATCCTCAATCCTCAATCGTCAATGCTCAATCCTCAATCATCAATCTTCAATACACAATCTTCAATCCTGTATCCTCAACCCTCATTCCTCAATCCTCAATCCTCAATCCTCAATCCTCAATCCTCAACCTTCAATCCTCAATACTCAACAATCAATCCTCAATTCTCAATACTCAATAGAATACCCTGAATTCTCATCGTTCAATACTCAATCCACAAAAATCAATAATCAAATCTCAACCCTCAAACATCAATCCTCAACTCTCAATCCTCAACACTCAGTCCTCTCTCTTCAATCCTCCATCCTCAATCCTCAATCCTCAATCCTCAATCCTCATTCCTCAAACCTCAATCCTCAACCCTCAGTCCTTATCCTCAATTCTCAATTCTCAAACCTCAATTCTCAATCCTCAATCTTCAATCCCAAATAATCAATTTTCAATCCTGGATCCTCAATCCCCAATCCTCAATCCTTAATCCTCAATCCTCAATTCTCAATCCTCAATCCTCAGTCCTCAGACCTCAAACCTCAATCCTCAACCCTCAGCCCTCATCGTCAGTCCTCAAACCTCAATCCTCAATCCTCAATCGTCAATCCTCAATCCTCAATCTTCAATCCTCAATACTCAATCTTCAATCCTCAGTCCTCAATCCTCAATCCTCAATATTCAATCCTCAATACCCAATTTTCAATACTCAATCCGCAATCATCATACCTCAATCCTCAATCCTCGGTCATCAATCCTCAATCCTCAATACTCAATGGTCAATCCTCAGTCCTCAATACTCAATCCTCAATTCTCAATCCTCAATCCTCAATCCTCAGACCTCAAACATCAATACTCAACCCTCAGTCCTCGCCCTCAATCCACAACAATCAACCCTGAATCCACAATCTTCAATCATCGATATTCAATCTTCAGTCCTCAAACCTCAATCCTCAACCCTCAGCCCTCATCCTCAATCCTAAACCCTGAATCTTCAATCCTCAATCCTCAATCCTCAAGTCTCAATCCTCAATCCTCAATCTTCAGTCCTCAAACCTCAATCCTGAATCCTCAATCCTGAATCCTCAATCTTCAGACCTCAGACCTCAACAATCAGACGTCAATCCTCAATTCTCAATAGAATATCATCAATTCACAGTTTTCAATACGCATACTCAATCTGCAATCTTCAAATCTCTATCCACAAACATCAATTCTCACAACTCAATCATCAACACTCAGTCCCCAATCCTCAATCTTCAATCCTCAATCCTCAATCCTCAATCCTCAATCCTCAATCATCAATCCTCAATACTCAATCTTCAATCCTCAATCCTAAATCCTCAATCCTTAATCCTCATTCTTCAATCCTCAATACCCAATCCTCAATCTTCAATCCGCAATTATCAATCCTCAATTCGCAACCCTCAACCCTAAGTCCTCAGTCCTCAAACCTCAATTCTGAATCCCCAATCCTGCATCCTCAATCTTCAGCCCTCAGTCCTCAACAATCAGTTGTCAATCCTCAATCCCCAATAGAATATCCTCAATTCACAGTTTTCAATGGTCAATACTCAATCTGCAATCTTCAAATCTCTATCCACAAACATCAATTCTCATCACTCAACACTGAACGCTCAGTCCTCAATGTTCAATCCTCAATCCTCAATTCTCAATCTTCAATCCTAAATACTGAATCTTCAATCCTCAATCCTCATTCCTCAATCCTCAATAATCAATCTCCAATCCTAGATTCTCAATCCCCAATCCTCAATATTCAATCCTCAATACCCAATTTTCAATACTCAATCCGCAATCATCATACCTCAATCCTCAATCCTCAGTCATCAATCCTCAATCCTCAATCTTCAATCCTCAATCCTCAATCCTCAATCCTCAATCCTCAATCATCAATCCTCAATACTCAATCTTCAATCCTCAATCCTAAATCCTCAATCCTCAATCCTCATTCTTCAATCCTCAATACCCAATCCTCAATCTTCAATCCGCAATTATCAATCCTCAATTCGCAACCCTCAACCCTAAGTCCTCAGTCCTCAAACCTCAATTCTGAATCCCCAATCCTGCATCCTCAATCTTCAGCACTCAGTCCTCAACAATCAGTTGTCAATCCTCAATCCCCAATAGAATATCCTCAATTCACAGTTTTCAATGGTCAATACTCAATCTGCAATCTTCAAATCTCTATCCACAAACATCAATTCTCATCACTCAACACTGAACGCTCAGTCCTCAATGTTCAATCCTCAATCCTCAATTCTCAATCTTCAATCCTCAATACTGAATCTTCAATCCTCAATCCTCATTCCTCAATCCTCAATAATCAATCTCCAATCCTAGATCCTCAATCCCCAATTCTCAATCCTTAATCCTCAATCTTCAAGCCTCTATCCCCGGTCCTCAATCTTCAATCCTCAATGCTCAATCCTCAATCCTCAATCCTCAGTCCTCAATACTCAATCCTCAATCCTCAAACCTCAATCCTCAACCGTCAGTCCTCGTCCTCAATCCTCAACCCTCAATCCTTAATCCTCGATCTTCAATCCTCAATACTCAATATTCAATCCTCAATCCTCAATCCTCAATCCTCAATCCTCAATCCTCGTTCCTCAAACCTTAATCCTCAACCCTCAGTCCTCATCCTCAATTCTCAATTCTCAATCCTCAATCCTCAATCCTCAACCTTCAACACTCAATAATCAATCTCCAATCCTAGATCCTCAATCCCCAATCCTCAATCCTTAATCCTCAATCTTCAATACTCTGTCCCCAGTCCTCAATCTTCAATCCTCAATGCTCAATCCTCAATCCTCAAGCCTCAGTCCTCAATACTCAATCGTCAATCCTCAAACCTCAATCCTCAACCGTCAGTCCTCGTCCTCATTCCTCAACCCTCAATCCTTAATCCTCAACCTTCAATCCTCAATACTCAATATTCAATCCTCAATCCTCAGTCCTCAATCCTCAATCCTCACTCCTCAATCCTCATTCTTCAATCCTCAATACCCAATCCTCAATCTTCAATCCTCAATACTCAATCCTCAATTCTCAATCCTCAATCCTCAATCCTCAACCCTCAGCCCTCATCCTCAATCCTAAACCCTGAATCTTCAATCCTCAATCCTCAATCCTCAAGCCTCAATCCTCAATCCTCAATCCTCAGTCCTCAAACCTCAATCCTGAATCCTCAATCCTGAATCCTCAACCTTCAGACCTCAGACCTCAACAATCAGACGTCAATCCTCAATTCTCAATAGAACATCATCAATTCACAGTTTTCAATACTCAATACTCAATCTGCAATCTTCAAATCTCTATCCACAAACATCAATTCTCACCACTCAATCATCAACACTCAGTCCCCAATCCTCAATCTTCAATCCTCAATCCTCAATCCTCAATCCTCAATCCTCAATATTCAACACAAAACCCTCAACCATCAATCCTCAATCCTCAATCCTCAATCCTCAGACATCAAACAGCAATACTCAACCCTCAGTCCTCGTCCTCAATCCACAACCATCAATCCTCAATCCTCAATCTTCACTCCTCAATCCTCATTCTTCAATCCTCAATCCTGAACCCTCAGTCCTCAATCCTCAATCCTCAATCCTCAGTAATCAATCCTCAATCTTCAATACTCAATCGTCAATCCTCAGTCCTCAATCCTCAATCCTCAATCCTCGTTCCTCAAACCTTAATCCTCAACCCTCCGTCCTCATCCTCAATTCTCAATTCTCAATCCTCAATCCTCAATCCTCATTCTTCAATCCTCAATACCCAATCCTCAATCATCAATCCTCAATCCTCAATCCTCAATTCTCAATCCTCAATCATCAATCCTCAATACTCAATCTTCAATCCTCAATCCTCAATCCTCAATCCTCAATCCTCTATCCTCAATCGTCAGTCTTCAATCCTCAATACTCAACCTTTAATCCTCAATACTCAATCCTCAATCCTCAATCCTCATTCTTCAATCCTCATTACCCAATCCTCAATCTTCAATCCTCAATCCACAATCTTCAATACTCAATCCTCAATCCTCAATCCTCAATCCTCAATACTCAACCATCAATCCTCAATCAGCAATCCTCAATCTTCAATACTCAATCCTCAATCCTCAATCCTCAATCCTCAATCTTCATTACTCAATACTCAATCCTCAATCCTCAATCCTCAATTCTCAATCCTCAATACTCAGTACTCAATCGTCTATCCTCAATCCCCAATCCTCAATCTTCAATCCTCAATCCTCAATCCTCAATCCTCAATCCTCAATATTCAACACAAAGCCCTCAACCATCAATCCTCAATCCTCAATCTTCAATCCTCAGACATCAAACAGCAATACTCAACCCTCAGTCCTCGTCCTCAATCCACAACCATCAATCCTCAATCCTCAATCTTCAATCATCAATATTCAATCTTCAGTCCTCAATCCTCAATCCTCAATCCTCAATCCTCATTCTTCAATCCACAATACCCAATCCTCAATCTTCAATCCTCAATCCTCAATCCTCAATTCTCAATCCTCAATCCTCAGTCCTCAGTCCTCAAACCTCAATCCTCAACACTCAGCCCTCATACTCAATCCTCAATCGACAATCCGCAATCCTCAACCTTCAATCCTCAATACTCAATCTTCAATCCTCAATCCTCAGTCCTCAAACCTCAATTCTGAATCCTCAATCCTGAGTCCTCAATCTTCAGCCCTCAGTCCGCAACAATCAGTAGTCAATCCTCAATCCTCAATAGAATATCATCCACTCACAGTTTTCATTTCTCAATACTCAATCTGCAATCTTCAAATCTCTATCCACAAACATCATTTCTCATCACTCAACCCTCAACACTCTGTCCCCAATCCTCAATATTCAATCCTCAATCACCAATCCTCAATCCACAATCCTCAACCTTCAACCCTCAATACTCAATCTTCAATGCTCATTCCTCAATCCTCAATCCTCATTCTTCGATCCTCAATACCCTATCCTCAATCTTCAATCCGCAATCCTCAATCCTCAATTCTCAATCCTCAATCCTCTGTCCTTAGTCCTCAAACCTTAATCCTCAACCCTCAGCCCTCATCCTCAATCCTCAATCCTCAATCCTCAATCCTCAATCTTCAATCCTCAATACTCAATCTTCAATCCTCAATCCTCAGTCCTCAAACCTCAATCTTCAATCCTCAATACTCAATCTTCAATCCTCAATCCTCAATCCTCAATCCTCAATCCTCAATCCTCAATATTCAATCCTCAATACTCAATATTCAATCCTCAATGCTCAATACTCAATCCCCAATCCTCATTCTTGAATCCTCATTCTTCAATCCTCAATACCCCATCCTCAATCTTCAATCCTCAATCCTCAATCCTCAGCTCGCAATCCTCAATCCTCAATCCTCAGACCTCAGGCATCAACACTCAACCCTCAGTCCTCGTTCTCAGTCCACAACCCTCAATACTCAATCCTCAACCTTCATTCATCAATATTCAACATTCAATCCTCAATCCTCAATACTCAATCCTCAATCCTCAATGTTCAATCCTCAACAGCCAATCCTCAATCTTCAATCCTCAATCCTCAATCCTCAATTCTCAATCCTCAATACTCAATCTTCAATCCTCAATGGTCAGTCCTCAAATATCAATTCTGAATCCTCAATCCGGAAATCTCAATCTTCAGCCCTCAGTCCTCAACAATCAGTTGTCAATCCTCAATCCTCAATAGAATACACTCAATTCACAGTTTTCAATACTCAATACTCAATCTGCAATCTTCAAATCTCTATCTACAAACATGAATTCTCATCGCTCAACCCTCAACACTCAGTCCTCAATGTTCAATCCTCAATCCTCAATTCTCAATCCTCAATCCTCAATGCTCAATCTTCAATCCTCAATACTCAATCTTCAGTCCTCAATCCTCAATCCTCAATCCTCAGTTCGCAATCCTCAATAGTCAACCTTCAATCCTCAATACTCAATATTCAATCCTCAATCCTCAATCCTCAATTCTCAATCCTCATTCATCGATCCTCAATACCCAATCCTCAATCTTCAATCCTCAATCCTCAATCCTCAATTCTCAATCCTCAATCCTCTGTCCTTAGTCCTCAAACCTCAATCCTCAACCCTCAGCCCTCATCCTCAATCCTCAATCCTCAATTCTCAATTCTCAATCCTCAATCCTCAATTCTCAATCTTCAATCCTCAATGCTCAGTCCTCAAATTTCAATTCTGAATCCTCAATCCGGAACCCTCAATCTTCAGCCCTCAGTCCTCAACAATCAGTTGTCAATCCTCAATCCTCAATAGAATATACTCAATTCACAGTTTTCAATACTCAATACTCAATCTGCAATCTTCAAATCTCTATCCAGAAACATAAATTCTCATCACTCAACCCTCAACACTCAGTATTCAATGTTCAATCCTCATCCTCAATCCTGAATCTTCAATCCTCAATACTGAATCTTCAATTCGCAATCCTCAATCCCCAATCCTGAATCCTCAATACTCAATCCTCAATGCACAATCCTCGATCGTCAATCCTCAATCCTCAATACTCAATCTTCAATCCTCAATCCTCAATCCTCAATCCTCAATCCTCAATCCTCATTCTTCAATCCTCAATACCCAATCCTCAATCTTCAACCCTCAATCCTCAATCCTCAATTCTCAATCCTCAATCCTCAGACCTCAGTCCTCAAACCTCAATCCTCAACCCTCAGCCCTCATCCTCAATCCTCAATCCTCAATCCTCAATCCTCAATCTTCAATCCTCAATCCCCAACCCTCAATCCTGAATTCGCAATCCTCAATAGTCGATCTTCAATCCACAATACTCAATATTCAATCCTCAATCCTCAATCCTCAATCCTCAATCATCATTCTTAAATCCTCAATACCCTATCCTCATACTTCAATCCTCAATCCTCAATCCTCAATCTTCAATCCTCAATACTCAATCTTCAATCCTCAATCCTCAACCCTCAATCCTCAATCCTCAATCCTCAATCGTCAATCCTCAATATTCAATCCTCAACAGCCAATCCTCAATCTTCAATCCTCAATCCTCAATCCTCAATTCTCTATCCTCAATCCTCAATCCTCAGTCCTCTCTCCTCAAACCTCAATCCTGAATCCTCAATCCTGAATCCTCAAGCTTCAGCCCTCAGTCCTCAACAATCAGTTGTCAATCCTCAATCCTCAATAGAATAATATCAATTCACAGTTTTCAATACTCAATACTCAATCTGCAATCTTCAAATCTCTATCCACAAACGTCAATTCTCATCATTCAACCCTCAACACTCAGTCCCCAATCCTCAATATTCAATCCTCAATCCACAATCCTCAATCCACAATCCTCAACCTTCAATCCTCAATACTCAATCTTCAATCCTGAATCCTCCATACTCAATCCTCAATGCTCAATCCACGATCGTCAATCTTGAATCCTCAATACTCAATCTTCAATCTTCAATCCTCAATCCTCAATCCTCAATCCTCATTATTCAATCCTCAATACCCAATCCTCAATCTTCAACCCTCAATTCTCAATCCTCAATTCTCGATCCTCAATCCTCAGTCCTCAGTCCTCAAACCTCAATCCTCAACCCTGAGCCCTCATCCTCAATCCTCAATGCTCAATCCTCAATACTCAATCTTCAATCCTCAATACTCGATCTTCAATCCTCAATGCTCAGTCCTCAAATTTCAATTCTGAATCCTCAATCCGGAACCCTCAACCTTCAGCCCTCAGTCCTCAACAATTAGTTGTCAGTCCTCAATCCTCAATGGAATATACTCAATTCACAGTTTTCAATACTCAATACTCAATCTGCAATCTTCAAATCTCTATCCACAAACATCAATTCTCATCACTCAACCCTCAACACTCAGTCCTCAATGTTCAATCCTCAATCCTCAATTCTCAATCTTCAATCCTCAATACTGAACCTTCAATCCTCAATCCTCCATCCTCAGTCCTCAATCCTCAATCCTCAATTTTAATCTTCAATCCTCAGTACTCAATCTTCAATCCTCAATCCTCAATCCTCAATCCTCAATCATCATTCTTCAATCCTCAATACCCTAGCCTCTATCTTCAATCCTCAATCCTCAATCCTCAATACCCAATCCTCAATCTTGAATCCTCAATCCTCAATCCTCAATCCTCAATCCTCAATCCTCAATCCTCAATCTTCAATCCTCAATACTCAATCTTCAATCCTCAATCCTCAATCCTCAATCCTCAATCCTCAATCCTCAATATTCAATCCTCAATACTCAATATTCAATCCTCAATGCTCAATACTCAATCCCCAATCCTCATTCTTCAATCCTCATTCTTCAATCCTCAATCCTCAATCCTCAATCATCATTCTTCAATCCTCAATACCCTAGCCTCAATCTTCAATCCTCAATCCTCATTCCTCAATACCCAATCCTCAATCTTCAATCCTCAATCCTCAATCCTCAACCCTCAGACCTCAAACATAAATATTCAGCCCTCAGTCCTCGTCGTCAATCCACAACCCTCAATCCTCAATCCTCAATCCTCAATCCTCAATCTTCAATCCTCAATCCTCAATACTCAATCCTCAATCCTCAATCCTCAATCCTCAATCTTCAATCCTCAATACTCAATCTTCAATCCTCAATCCTCAATCCTCAATCCTCAATCCTCAATATTCAATCCTCAATACTCAATATTCAATCCTCAATCCTCAATACTCAATCCCCAATCCTCTTTCTTCAATCCTCATTCTTCAATCCTCAATACCCAATCCCCAACCTTCAATCCACAATCATCAATCCACAGTTCGCAATCCTCAATTCTCAATCCTCAATCCTCAGTCCTCAGTCCTCAAACCTCAATCCTCATTCTTCAACCCTCAGTACCCAATCCTCAATCTTCAATCCTCAATCCTCAACCCTCAGCCCTCATCCTCAATCCTCAATCCTCAATCCTCAGTCCTCCGTCCTCAAACCTCAATCCTCAGCCCTCAGACCTCATCCTCAATACTCAATCCTCAATCCTCAATCCTCAACCTTCAATCCTCAATACTCAATCTTCAATCCTCAATCCTCAGTCCTCAATCCTCAATTTTCAATCCTCAATCCTCAGTCCTCAGTCCTCAAACCCCAATCCTCAAGCCTGAGGCCTCATCCTCAATCCTCAATCCTCAATACTCAATCTTCAATCCTCTGTCCCAGATCCTCAATCTTCAATTCTCAATCCTCAATCCTCAATCTTCAATCCTCAAGGCTCAATCTTCAATCCTCAATCCTCAATCCTCAATCCTCAATCCTCATTCTTCAATCCTCAATACCCAATCCTCAATCTTCAATCGTCAATCCTCAATCCTCAATTCTCAATCCTCAATCCTCAGTCCTCAGGCCTCAAACATCAATACTCAAACCTCAGTCCTCGTCCTCAATCCACAACCCTCAATCCTCGATCCTCAATCTTCAATTCTCAATACTCAATCTTCAATCCTCAATCCTCAACCCTCAATACTCAATCGTCAATCTTATATCCTCAATACTCAATATTCAATACTCAATTCTCAATCCTCAATCCTCAATCCTCATCCTTCAATCCTCAATACCCAATCCTAAATCTTCAATCCTCAATCCTCAATCCTCAATTCTCAATCCTCAATCCTCAGACCTCAGTTCTCAAACCTCAATCCTCAACCCGCAGACCGCATCCTCAATCCTGAATCCTCAATCCTCAATCTTCAATCCCCAATACTCAATCATCAATCCTCAATCCTCAATCCTCAATCCTCAATCCTCAATCCTCAATCCTCAGTCATCAGTACTCAATCTTCAATACTCAAACCTCAATACTCAATCCTCAATCCTCAATCCTCAATCCTCATTCTTCAATCCTCAATACCCAATCCTCAATCTTCAATCGTCAATCCTCAATCCTCAATCCTCAGTCATCAGTACTCAATCTTCAATACTCAAACCTCAATACTCAATCCTCAATCCTCAATCCTCAATCCTCATTCTTCAATCCTCAATACCCAATCCTCAATCGTCAATCCTCAATCCTCAATCCTCAATTCTCAATCTTCAATCCTCAGACCTCAGTTCTCAAACCTCAATCCTCAACCCTCAGACTGCATCCTCAATCCTCAATCCTCAATCCTCAATCCTCGAACATCTATTCTCAACTCTCAATCCTCAACACTCAGTCAACTCTCTTCAATCCTCCATCCTCAATCCTCAATCCTCAAGCGTCAACCCTCAATCCTCAATCCTCAACCCTCAATCCTCAGTCCTCAAACCTCAATCCCGATTCCTCAATCCTGAATCCTCAATCTTCAGCCCTCAGTCCTCAACAATCAATTGTCAATCCTCAATCCACAATAGAATATCCTCAATTCACTGTCTTCAATACTCAATCCCCATTCTTCAATCTTCAAATCTCAATCCACAAACATCAATTCTCATCACTCAACCCTCAGCACTCAGTCGTCAATCATCAATCTTCAATCCTCAATCCTCAATCCTCAGTCCACCGTCCTCAAACCTCAGTCCTCAGCCCGCAGACCTCATCCTCAATCCTCTATCCTCAATCCACAATCCTCAAACATCAATCCTCAATACTCAATCTTCAATCCTCAATCCTCATTCCTCAAACCTCAATTCTGAATCCTAAATACTCAATCTTCAATCCTCAATCCTCAATCCTCAATCCTCAATCCTCAATCCGCAATCATCAGTCCTCAAACCTCAATCCTGAATCCTCAACCCTGAATCCTCAACGTTCAGCCCTCAGTCCTCAACAATCAGTTGTCAATCCTCAATCCTCAATAGAATATCCTCAATTCACAGGTTTCAATACTCAACACTCAACCTGCAATCTTCAAATCTCTATCCACAAACATCAATTCTCATCACTCAACCCTCAACACTCAGTCCCCAATCGTGAATCTTCAATCATCAATCCTCAGTCCTCAATCCTCAATCCTCAATCTTCAATCCTCAATACTCAATCTTCAATCCTCAATCCTCAATCCTCAACCCTCAACCCTCAATCGTCAACCTCCAATCCTGAATACTCAATCTTCAATCCTCAACCCTCAATCCTCAATCCTCAATCCTCCATCCTCATTCTTCAATCCTCAATACCCAATCCTCAATCTTCAATCCTCAATCCTCAATCCTCAATCCTCAATTTTCAATCCTCAATCCTCAGTCCTCAGTCCTCAAACCTCAATCCTCAACACTCAGGCCTCATCCTCAATCCTCAATCCTCAATGCTCAATCCTCAATCCTCAATACTCAATGTTCAATCCACAATACCCAATCCTCAATCTTCAATCCTCAATCCTGAATCCTCAATACTCAATCCTCAACCCTCAATCCTCAGTCCTCAAACCACAATCCTGAATCCTCAATCCTGAATCCTCAATCTTCAGCCCTCAGTCCTCAACAATCACTTGTCAATCCACAACCCTCAATAGAACATCCTCAGTTCAGAGCTTTCCATACGCACTACTCAGTCTGCAATCTTCAAATCTCTATCAGCAAACATCAATTCTCATCACTCTACCCTCAACACTCAGTCCCCAATCCTCAATCTTCAATTCTCAATCCTCAATCCTCAATCCTCAATCCTCAATCTTCAATCCTCAATACTAAATCTTCAATCCTCAATCCTCAATACTCAATCCTCATTCTTCAATCCTCAACACCCAATACTCAATCTTCAATCCTCAATCCTCAATCCTCAATTCTCAATCCTCAATCCTCAACCCTCAATCCTCAGTCATCAGTACTCAAACTTCAATACTCAAACCTCAATCCTCAATCCTCAATCCTCAATCCTCAATCCTCAATCCTTAATCCTCAATCCTCAATATTCAATCCTCAATACTCAATCTGCAATCCTCAATCCCCAATCCTCAATCTTCAATCCTCAATGCTCAATCCTCAATCCTCAATACTCAATGTTCAATTCTCAATACCCAATCCTCAATCTTCAATCCTCAATCCTGAAACCTCAATCCTCAATCCTCAATTCTCAATCCTCAATCCTCAACCCTCAATCCTCAGTCATCAGTACTCAAACTTCAATACTCAAACCTCAATCCTCAATCCTCAATCCTCAATCCTCAATCCTCAATCCTCAATCCTCAATCCTCAGTCCTCAAACCACAATCCTGAATCCTCAATCCTGAATCCTCAATCTTCAGGCCTTAGTCCTCAACAATCACTTGTCAATCCTCAACCCTCAATAGAACATCCTCAGTTCAGAGTTTTCCATACGCACTACTCAATCTGCAATCTTCAAATCTCTATCCGCAAACATCAATTCTCATCACTCAACCCTCAACACTCAGTCCCCAATCCTCAATCTTCAATTCTCAATCCTCAATACTCAATCCTCAATCTTCAATCCTCAATCCTCAATACTCAATCTTCAATCCTCAATCCTCAATACTCAATCCTCAATCTTCAATCCTCAACCCTCAATCCTCAATCCTCAATCCTCATTCTTCAATCCTCAGTACCCAGTCCTCAATCCTCAATCCCCAATCCTCATTCTTCAATCCTCAATACCCAATCCTCAATCTTCAATCCTCAATACTCAATCCTCAATTCTCAATCCTCAATCCTCAGTCCTCAGTCCTCAAACCTCAATCCCCAACCCTCAGCCCTCATCCTCAATCCTCAATCATCAATCCTCAATCCTCAATCCTCAATCTTCAATCCTCAATACTCAATCTTCAATCCTCAATCCTCAGTCCTCAAACCTGAATTCTGAATCCTCAATCCTGAATCCTCAATCTTCAGCCTTCAGTCCTCAACAATCAGCTGTCAATCCTCAATCCTCAATAGAATATCCTCAATTCACAGTTTTCAATACACAATACTCAATCTGCAATCTTCAAATCTCTATCCGCAAACATCAATGCTCATCACTCAACCCTCAACACTCAGTGCTCAATGTTCAATCTTCAATCCTCAATTATCAATCTTCAATCCTCAATACTGAATCTTCAATCCTCAATCCTCAATCCTCAATCCTCAATCCTCAATCCTCAATCCTCAATCCTGAATCCTCAATCCTCAATCCTCAATCGTCAGTCTTCAATCCTCTATACTCAATCTTCAAACCTCAATCCTCAATCCTCAATCCTCAATCCTCATTCTTCAATCCTCAATACCCAATCCTCAATCACAATCCTCAATCGTCAATCTTCAACCCTCAATCCTCAATCCTCAACCCTCATTCTTCAATCCTCAATACCCAATCCTCAATCTTCAATACTCAATCCTCAATCCTCAATCCTCAATGCTCAATCCTCTGTCCTCCAACATCAATCCTGTATCCTCAATCCTGAATCCTTAATCTTCAGCCCACAGTCCTCAACAATCAGTTGTCAATCCTCAATCCTCAATAGAATATCATCAATTCACAGTGTTCAATACTCAGTACTCAATCTGCAATCTTCAAATCTCTATCCACAAACATCAATTGTCATCACTCAACCCTCAACGCTCAGTCCCCAATCCTCAATATTCAATCTTCAATCCTCAGTCCTCAATCCACAATCCTCAACATTCAATCCTCAATAATCAATCTTCAATCCTCAATCCTCAATCCTCAATCCTCAATCCTCAATTCTCAATCCTCGATTGTCAATCTTCAATCCTCAATACTCAATCTTCAATCCTCAATCCTCAATCCTCAATCCACAATCCTCATTCTTCAATCCTCAATACGCTATCCTCAATCTTCAATCCTCAATCCTCAATCCTCAATTCTCAATCCTCAATCCTCAGTCCTCAGTTCTCAAACCTCAATCCTCAACCGTCAGCCCTCATCCTCAATCCTCAATCCTCTATCCTCAATCCTCAACATTCAATCCTCGATAATCGATCCTCAATCCTCAATCCTCAGTCCTCAAACCTTAATCCTGAATCCTCAATCCTGAATCCTCAATCTTCAGCCCACAGTCCTCAACAATCAGTTGTGAATCCTCAATCCTCAATAGAATATCATCAATTCACAATTTTCAATACTCAATACTCAATCTGCAATCTTCAAATCTCGATCCACAAACATCAATTCTCATAACTCTACCCTCAACACTCCGTCCCCAATCCTCAATTTCCAATCCTCAATCGTCAATCCTCAATCCTCAATCCCCAATTTTCAATCCTCAATCCTCAATACTCAATCTGCAATCCTCAATCCTCAATCCTCCATGCTCAACCCTCAATCCTCAAGGGTCAATCCTCAATCCTCAATCCTCAACACTCAATCCTCAGTCCTCAAACCTCAATCCCGAATCCTCAATCCTGAATCCTCAATCTTCAACACTCAGTCCTCAAATATCAGTTGTCGATCCTCAATCCTCAATAGAATATCCTCAATTCACAGTTTTCAATACTCAATCCCAATTCTTCAATCTTCAAATCTCAATCCACAAACATCAATCCTCGTCACTCAACCATCCACACTCAGTCCTCGATCTTCAATCCTCAATCCTCAATCCTCAATCTTCAATTCTCAATACTCAATCTTCAATCCTCAACCCTCAATTCTCAATCCACAATACTCAATCCTCAAATGTCAATTATCAACCGTCAGTCCTCGTCCTCAATCCTCAAACCTCAATCCTCAATCCTCAATATTCAATCATCAATACTCAATCTTCAATCGTCAATCCTCAATCCTCAATCCTCAATCCCCAATCCTCAATATTCAACACACAACCCTCAGCCATCCACCCTCAATAATCAACCATCAATCCTCAATTCTCAACATTCAATAGTATATACTGAATTCCCATGTTTGAATACTCAATCCAAAATATTCAATAATCAAATCTCAATCCTCAAACATCAACTCTCAACACTCAGTCCTCAACACTCAGTCCTCTCTCTTCAGTCCTCCATCCTCAATCCTCAATCCTCAAGCGTCAATCCTCAATCATCAATCCTCAACCCTCTATCCTCAGTCCTCAAACCTCAATCCCGAATCCTCAATTCTCATTCTTCAATCCTCAATACCCAATCCTCAATCTTCAATCCACAATCCGCAATCCTCAATCCTCAATCCTCAATCCTCAATCTTCAATACTCAATCCTCAATCCTCAATCCTCAACCCTCAATCCTCAATCCTCAGTCCTCAACCCTCAATCTTCAATCCTCAGTACTCAATCTGCAATCCTCAATCGTCAATCCTCAATCCTCAATCCTCATCCTTCAATCCTCGATCCTCAATCCTCAATCCTCAATCTTCAATCCCCAATACTCAATATTCAACCCTCAATCCTCAATCCTCAATTCTCAATCCTCAATCCTCAGTCCTCAGTCCTCAAACCTCAATTGTCAACCCTCAGCCCTCATCCTCAATCCTCAATCCTCAATCCTAAATCATCAATCTTCAATCCTCAATACTCAATCTTAAATCCTCAATCCTCTGTCCTCAAACCTCATTTTTGAATCCTCAATCCTGAATCCTCAATCTTCAGCCCTCAGACCTCAACAATCAGTAGTCAATCCTCAATCCTCAATAGAATATCCTCAATTCACAGTTTTCAATACTCAATACTCAACCTGCAATCTCCAAATCTCTATGCTCAAACATCAATTCTCATCACTCAACACTCAACACTCAGTCCCCAACCCTCAATATTCAATCCTCAATCCTCAGTCCTCAATCCACAATCCTCAACCTTCAATCCTCAATACTCAATCTTCAATGCTCAATCCTCAATCCTCAATCCTCAATTCTCAATCCTCGATTGTCAATCTTCAATCCTCAATACTCAATCTTCAATCCTCAACCCTCAATCCTCAATCCTCAATCCTCATTCTTCAATCCTCAATACCCAATCCTCAATCTTCAATCCTCAATCCTCAATCCTCAATTCTCAATCCACAATCCTCAGTCCTCAGTCCTCAAACTTCAATCCTCAACCGTCAGCCCTCATCCTCAATCCTCAATCCTCTATCCTCAATCCTCAACATTCAATCCTCGATACGCAAACCTCAATCCTCAATCCTCAATCCGCAATCCTCAATCCTCAATCCTGAATCCTCAATCCTGAATCCTCAATCCTCAATCCTCAATCGTCATTCTTCAATCCTCAATACTCAATCTTCAAATCTCAATCCTCAATCCTCAATCCTCAATCCCCATTCTTCAATCCTCAATACCCAATCCTCAATCTTCAATCCTCAATCCTCAATCCTGAATCCTCAATCCTGAATCCTCAATCTTCAGACCTCAGTCCTCAACAATCAGTTGTCAATACTCAATCCTCAATAGTATACCATCAATTCACAGTTTTCATTACTCAATACTCAATCTGCAATCTTCAAATCTCTGTCCACAAACATCAATTCTCTTCACTCAACCTCAACACTCAGTCCCCAATCCTCAATCTTCAATCCTCAATCCTCAACCCTCAATCCTCAATCCTCAATCTTCAATGCTCAATACTCAATCATCTATCCTCAGACCTCAATCCTCAATACTCAATCCTCAATCCTCAATCGTCAGTCTTCAATCCTCAATCCTCAACTCTCAATACTCAGTCCTCAATCCTCAATCCCCAATCCTCATTCTTCAATCCTCAATACGCAATCCTCAATCTTCAATCCTCAATACTCAATCCTCAATTCTCAATCCTCAATCCTCAGTCCTCAGTCCTCAAACCTCAATCCTCAACCCTCAGCCCTCATCCTCAATCCTCAATCATCAATCCTCAATCCTCAATCCTCAATCTTCAATCCTCAATACTCAATCTTCAATCCTCAATCCTCAGTCCTCAAACCTGAATTCTGAATCCTCAATCCTGAATCCTCAATCTTCAGCCTTCAGTCCTCAACAATCAGCTGTCAATCCTCAATCCTCAATAGAATATCCTCAATTCACAGTTTTCAATACACAATACTCAATATGCAATCTTCAAATCTCTATCCGCAAAAATCAATGCTCATCACTCAACCATCAACACTCAGTCCTCAATCTTCAATCCTCAATCCTGAATCCTCAATCCTCAATCCTCAATCGTCAGTCTTCAATCCTCAATACTCAATCTTCAAACCTCAATCCTCAATCCTCAATCCTCAATCCTCATTCTTCAATCCTCAATACCCAATCCTCAATCACAATCCTCAATCCTCAATCTTCAATCCTCAATCCTCAATCCTCAACCCTCATTCTTCAATCCTCAATACCCAATCCTCAATCTTCAATACTCAATCCTCAATCCTCAATCCTCAATCCTCAATCCTCAATCCTCAATCCTCAATCCTCAATCTTCAATCCTCAATACTCAATCTGCAATCCTCAATCGTCAATCCTCAATCCTCAATCCTCATCCTTCAATCCTCGATCCTCAATCCTCAATCCTCAATCTTCAATCCTCAATACTCAAAATTCAACCCTCAATCCTCAATCCTCAATTCTCAACCCTCAATCCTCAATCCTCAGTCTTCAGTCCTCAAACCTCAATTCTCAACCCTCAGCCCTCATCCTCAATCCTCAATCCTCAATCCTCAATACTCAATCTGCAATCCTCAATCCTCAATCCTCCATGCTCAACCCTCAATCCTCAAGGGTCAATCCTCAATCCTCAATCCTCAACCCTCAATCCTCAGTCCTCAAACCTCAATCCCGAATCCTCAATCCTGAATCTTCAATCTTCAACACTCAGTCCTCAAAAATCAATTGTCAATCCTCAATCCTCAATAGAATATCCTCAACTCACAGTTTTCAATACTCAATCCCAATTCTTCAATCTTCAAATCTCAATCCACAATCATCAATTCTCATCACTCAACCATCAACACTCAGTCCTCAATCTTCAATCCTCAATCCTCAATCCTCAATCTTCAATCCTCAATCCTCAATTCTCAATCCTCAATACTCAATCTTCAAATCTCAATCCTCAACCGTCAGTCCTCGTCCTCAATCCTCAAACCTCAATCCTCAATCCTCAATATTCAATCATCAATACTCAATCTTCAATCCTCAATCCTCAATCCTCAATCCTCAATCCTCAATCCTCAATCCTCAATCCTCAATCCCCAATCCTCAATATTCAACACACAACCCTCAGCCATCCACCCTCAATACTCAACCATCAATCCTCAATTCTCAACATTCAATAGTATATACTGAATTCCCATGGTTGAATACTCAATCCAAAATATTCAATAATCAAATCTCAATCCTCAAACATCAACTCTCAACACTCAGTCCTCAACACTCAGTCCTCTCTCTTCAGTCCTCCATCCTCAATCCTCAATCCTCAAGCTTCAATCCTCAATCATCAATCCTCAACCCTCAATCCTCAGTCCTCAAACCTCAATGCCGAATCCTCAATCCTGAATCCTCAATCTTCAGCCCTCAGTCCTCAACAATCATCTGTCTATCCTCAATCCTCAATAGAATATCCTCAATTCACAGTTTTCAATACTCAATCCCCGTTCTCCAATCTTCAAATCTCAATCCACAAACATCAATTCTCATTACTCCACCCTCAACACTCAGTCCTCAATCTTCAATCCTCAATCCTCAATCCTCAATCTTCAATCCTCAATACTCAACCTTCCATCCACAATACTCAATCTTCAATCCTCAATACCCAATCCTCAATCTTCAATCCTCAATCCTCAATCCTCAATTCTCAATCCTCAATCCTCGATACTGAATCCTCAGACCTCAGGCATCAATACTCAACCCACAGTCCTCGTCCTCAATCCACAACCCTCAATCCTCAATCCTCAATCTTCATACATCAATATTCAACCTTCAATCTTCAATCCTCAATCCTCAATCCTCAATGCTCAATCCTCTGTCCTCCAACATCAATCCTGTATCCTCAATCCTGAATCCTCAATCTTCAGCCCACAGTCCTCAACAATCAGTTGTCAATCCTCAATCCTCAATCCTCATCCTTCAATCCTCGATCCTCAATCCTCAATCCTCAATCTTCAATCCTCAATACTCAAAATTCAACCCTCAATCCTCAATCCTCAATTCTCAACCCTCAATCCTCAATCCTCAGTCTTCAGTCCTCAAACCTCAATTCTCAACCCTCAGCCCTCATCCTCAATCCTCAATCCTCAATCCTCAATACTCAATCTGCAATCCTCAATCCTCAATCCTCCATGCTCAACCCTCAATCCTCAAGGGTCAATCCTCAATCCTCAATCCTCAACCCTCAATCCTCAGTCCTCAAACCTCAATCCCGAATCCTCAATCCTGAATCTTCAATCTTCAACACTCAGTCCTCAAAAATCAATTGTCAATCCTCAATCCTCAATAGAATATCCTCAACTCACAGTTTTCAATACTCAATCCCAATTCTTCAATCTTCAAATCTCAATCCACAATCATCAATTCTCATCACTCAACCATCAACACTCAGTCCTCAATCTTCAATCCTCAATCCTCAATCCTCAATCTTCAATCCTCAATCCTCAATTCTCAATCCTCAATACTCAATCTTCAAATCTCAATCCTCAACCGTCAGTCCTCGTCCTCAATCCTCAAACCTCAATCCTCAATCCTCAATATTCAATCATCAATACTCAATCTTCAATCCTCAATCCTCAATCCTCAATCCTCAATCCTCAATCCTCAATCCTCAATCCTCAATCCCCAATCCTCAATATTCAACACACAACCCTCAGCCATCCACCCTCAATACTCAACCATCAATCCTCAATTCTCAACATTCAATAGTATATACTGAATTCCCATGGTTGAATACTCAATCCAAAATATTCAATAATCAAATCTCAATCCTCAAACATCAACTCTCAACACTCAGTCCTCAACACTCAGTCCTCTCTCTTCAGTCCTCCATCCTCAATCCTCAATCCTCAAGCTTCAATCCTCAATCATCAATCCTCAACCCTCAATCCTCAGTCCTCAAACCTCAATGCCGAATCCTCAATCCTGAATCCTCAATCTTCAGCCCTCAGTCCTCAACAATCATCTGTCTATCCTCAATCCTCAATAGAATATCCTCAATTCACAGTTTTCAATACTCAATCCCCGTTCTCCAATCTTCAAATCTCAATCCACAAACATCAATTCTCATTACTCCACCCTCAACACTCAGTCCTCAATCTTCAATCCTCAATCCTCAATCCTCAATCTTCAATCCTCAATACTCAACCTTCCATCCACAATACTCAATCTTCAATCCTCAATACCCAATCCTCAATCTTCAATCCTCAATCCTCAATCCTCAATTCTCAATCCTCAATCCTCGATACTGAATCCTCAGACCTCAGGCATCAATACTCAACCCACAGTCCTCGTCCTCAATCCACAACCCTCAATCCTCAATCCTCAATCTTCATACATCAATATTCAACCTTCAATCTTCAATCCTCAATCCTCAATCCTCAATGCTCAATCCTCTGTCCTCCAACATCAATCCTGTATCCTCAATCCTGAATCCTCAATCTTCAGCCCACAGTCCTCAACAATCAGTTGTCAATCCTCAATCCTCAATAGAATATCATCAATTCACAGTGTTCAATACTCAGTACTCAATCTGCAATCTTCAAATCTCTATCCACAAACATCAATTGTCATCACTCAACCCTCAACGCTCAGTCCCCAATCCTCAATATTCAATCTTCAATCCTCAGTCCTCAATCCACAATCCTCAACATTCAATCCTCAATAATCAATCTTCGATCCTCAATCCTCAATCCTCAATCCTCAATCCTCAATTCTCAATCCTCGATTGTCAATCTTCAATCCTCAATACTCAATCTTCAATCCTCAATCCTCAATCCTCAATCCACAATCCTCATTCTTCAATCCTCAATACGCTATCCTCAATCTTCAATCCTCAATCCTCAATCCTCAATTCTCAATCCTCAATCCTCAGTCCTCAGTCCTCAAACCTCAATCCTCAACCGTCAGTCCTCATCCTCAATCCTCAATCCTCTATCCTCAATCCTCAACATTCAATAGTATATACTGAATTCCCATGGTTGAATACTCAATCCAAAATATTCAATAATCAAATCTCAATCCTCAAACATCAACTCTCAACACTCAGTCCTCAACACTCAGTCCTCTCTCTTCAGTCCTCCATCCTCAATCCTCAATCCTCAAGCTTCAATCCTCAATCATCAATCCTCAACCCTCAATCCTCAGTCCTCAAACCTCAATCCCGAATCCTCAATCCTGAATCCTCAATCTTCAGCCCTCAGTCCTCAACAATCATCTGTCTATCCTCAATCCTCAATAGAATATCCTCAATTCACAGTTTTCAATACTCAATCCCCGTTCTCCAATCTTCAAATCTCAATCCACAAACATCAATTCTCATTACTCCACCCTCAACACTCAGTCCTCAATCTTCAATCCTCAATCCTCAATCCTCAATCTTCAATCCTCAATACTCAACCTTCCATCCACAATACTCAATCTTCAATCCTCAATACCCAATCCTCAATCTTCAATCCTCAATCCTCAATCCTCAATTCTCAATCCTCAATCCTCGATACTGAATCCTCAGACCTCAGGCATCAATACTCAACCCACAGTCCTCGTCCTCAATCCACAACCCTCAATCCTCAATCCTCAATCTTCATACATCAATATTCAACCTTCAATCTTCAATCCTCAATCCTCAATCCTCAATGCTCAATCCTCTGTCCTCCAACATCAATCCTGTATCCTCAATCCTGAATCCTCAATCTTCAGCCCTCAGTCCTCAACAATCATCTGTCTATCCTCAATCCTCAATAGAATATCCTCAATTCACAGTTTTCAATACTCAATCCCCGTTCTCCAATCTTCAAATCTCAATCCACAAACATCAATTCTCATTACTCCACCCTCAACACTCAGTCCTCAATCTTCAATCCTCAATCCTCAATCCTCAATCTTCAATCCTCAATACTCAACCTTCCATCCACAATACTCAATCTTCAATCCTCAATACCCAATCCTCAATCTTCAATCCTCAATCCTCAATCCTCAATTCTCAATCCTCAATCCTCGATACTGAATCCTCAGACCTCAGGCATCAATACTCAACCCACAGTCCTCGTCCTCAATCCACAACCCTCAATCCTCAATCCTCAATCTTCATACATCAATATTCAACCTTCAATCTTCAATCCTCAATCCTCAATCCTCAATGCTCAATCCTCTGTCCTCCAACATCAATCCTGTATCCTCAATCCTGAATCCTCAATCTTCAGCCCACAGTCCTCAACAATCAGTTGTCAATCCTCAATCCTCAATAGAATATCATCAATTCACAGTGTTCAATACTCAGTACTCAATCTGCAATCTTCAAATCTCTATCCACAAACATCAATTGTCATCACTCAACCCTCAACGCTCAGTCCCCAATCCTCAATATTCAATCTTCAATCCTCAGTCCTCAATCCACAATCCTCAACATTCAATCCTCAATAATCAATCTTCGATCCTCAATCCTCAATCCTCAATCCTCAATCCTCAATCCTCAATTCTCAATCCTCGATTGTCAATCTTCAATCCTCAATACTCAATCTTCAATCCTCAATCCTCAATCCTCAATCCACAATCCTCATTCTTCAATCCTCAATACGCTATCCTCAATCTTCAATCCTCAATCCTCAATCCTCAATTCTCAATCCTCAATCCTCAGTCCTCAGTCCTCAAACCTCAATCCTCAACCGTCAGTCCTCATCCTCAATCCTCAATCCTCTATCCTCAATCCTCAACATTCAATCCTCGATATTCAATCCTCAATCCTCAATCCTCAGTCCTCAAACCTTAATCCTGAATCCTCAATCCTGAATCCTCAATCTTCAGCCCACAGTCCTCAACAATCAGTTGTGAATCCTCAATCCTCAATAGAATATCTTCAATTCACAATTTTCAATACTCAATACTCAATCTGCAATCTTCAAATCTCGATCCACAAACATCAATTCTCATAACTCTACCCTCAACACTCCGTCCCCAATCCTCAATTTCCAATCCTCAATCGTCAATCCTCAATCCTCAATCCCCAATTTTCAATCCTCAATCCTCAATACTCAATCTGCAATCCTCAATCCTCAATCCTCCATGCTCAACCCTCAATCCTCAAGGGTCAATCCTCAATCCTCAATCCTCAACACTCAATCCTCAGTCCTCAAACCTCAATCCCGAATCCTCAATCCTGAATCCTCAATCTTCAACACTCAGTCCTCAAATATCAGTTGTCGATCCTCAATCCTCAATAGAATATCCTCAATTCACAGTTTTCAATACTCAATCCCAATTCTTCAATCTTCAAATCTCAATCCACAAACATCAATCCTCGTCACTCAACCATCCACACTCAGTCCTCAATCTTCAATCCTCAATCCTCAATCCTCAATCTTCAATCCTCAATACTCAATCTTCAATCCTCAACCCTCAATTCTCAATCCACAATACTCAATCCTCAAATCTCAATTATCAACCGTCAGTCCTCGTCCTCAATCCTCAAACCTCAATCCTCAATCCTCAATATTCAATCATCAATACTCAATCTTCAATCCTCAATCCTCAATCCTCAATCCTCAATCCTCAATCCTCAATATTCAACACACAACCCTCAGCCATCCATCCTCAATACTCAACCATCAATCCTCAATTCTCAACACTCAATAGATTATACTGAATTCTCATGGTTGAATACTCAATCCAAAGTATACAATAATCAAATCTCAATCCTAAAACATCAATTCTCAACACTCTGTCCTCAACACTCAGTCCTCTCTCTTCAATCCTCCATCCTCAATCCTCAATCCTCAAGCGTCAATCCTCAATCATCAATCCTCAACCCTCTATCCTCAGTCCTCAAACCTCAATCCCGAATCCTCAATCCTCATTCTTCAATCCTCAATACCCAATCCTCAATCTTCAATCCTCAATCCGCAATCCTCAATCCTCAATCCTCAATCCTCAATCTTCAATACTCAATCCTCAATCCTCAATCCTCAACCCTCAATCCTCAATCCTCAGTCCTCAACCCTCAATCTTCAATCCTCAGTACTCAATCTGCAATCCTCAATCGTCAATCCTCAATCCTCAATCCTCATCCTTCAATCCTCGATCCTCAATCCTCAATCCTCAATCTTCAATCCCCAATACTCAATATTCAACCCTCAATCCTCAATCCTCAATTCTCAATCCTCAATCCTCAGTCCTCAGTCCTCAAACCTGAATTGTCAACCCTCAGCCCTTATCCTCAATCCTCAATCCTGAATCCTAAATCATCAATCTTCAATCCTCAATACTCAATCTTCAATCCTCAATCCTCTGTCCTCAAACCTCATTTCTGAATCCTCAATCCTGAATCCGCAATCTTCAGCCCTCAGACCTCAGCAATCAGTAGTCAATCCTCAATCCTCAATAGAATATCCTCAATTCACAGTTTTCAATACTCAATACTCAACCTGCAATCTTCAAATCTCTATGCTCAAACATCAATTCTCATCACTCAACACTCAACACTCAGTCCCCAACCCTCAATATTCAATCCTCAGTCCTCAATCCACAATCCTCAACCTTCAATCCTCAATACTCAATCTTCAATGCTCAATCCTCAATCCTCAATCCTCAATTCTCAATCCTCGATTGTCAATCTTCAATCCTCAATACTCAATCTTCAATCCTCAACCCTCAATCCTCAATCCTCAATCCTCATTCTTCAATCCTCAATACCCAATCCTCAATCTTCAATCCTCAATCCTCAATCCTCAATTCTCAATCCACAATCCTCAGTCCTCAGTCCTCAAACTTCAATACTCAACCGTCAGCCCTCATCCTCAATCCTCAATCCTCTATCCTCAATACTCAACATTCAATCCTCGATACTCAAACCTCAATCCTTAATCCTCAATCCGCAATCCTCAATCCTCAATCCTCAATCCTCAATCCTGAATCCTCAATCCTCAATCCGCAATCGTCATTCTTCAATCCTCAATACTCAATCTTCAAATCTCAATCCTCAATCCTCAATCCTCAATCCTCATTCTTCAATCCTCAATACCCAATCCTCAATCTTCAATCCTCAATCCTCAATCCTCAATCCTCAATCCTCAATCCTTAATCTTCAACACTCAGTCCTCAAAAATCAATTGTCAATCCTCAATCCTCAATAGAATATCCTGAATTCACAGTTTTCAATACTCAATCCCAATTCTTCAGTCTTCAAATCTCAATCCACAAACATCAATTCTCATCACTCAACCATCAACACTCAGTCCTCAATCTTCAATCCTCAATCCTCAATCCTCAATCTTCAATACTCAATACTCAATCTTCAATCCTCAATCCTCAATTCTCAATCCTCAATACTCAATCCTCAAATCTCAATTATCAACCGTCAGTCCTCGTCCTGAATCCTCAAACCTCAATCCTCAATCCCCAATATTCAATCATCAATACTCAATCTTCAATCCTCAATCCTCAATCCTCGACCCTCAATCCCCAATCCTCAATCTTCAATCCTCAATAATCAATCTGCAATCCTCAATCCTCAATCCTCAATCCTCAATCCTCCATCCTCAATATTCAACGCACAACCCTCAACCATCAATCCTCAATACTCAACCCTCAACACTCAGACCCCAATCCTCAATCTTCAATTCTGAATCCTCAATCCTCAATCCTCAATCCTCAATCCTCAATACTCAATCCTCTATCTTCAATCCTCAACGCGCAATCCTCAATCCTCAATCCTCATTCTTCAATCCTCAATCTTCAATCCACAATCCTCAATCCTCAATCCTCAATCCTCAATCCTCAGTCTTCAATCCTCAATACCCAATCCTCAATCTGCAATCCTCAATCCTCAATCCTCAATCGTCAATCCTCAATCCGCAATCTTCAGTCCTCAAACCTCAATCCTGAATCCTCAATCCTGAATCCTCAATGTTCAGCCCTCAGTCCTCAACTATCAGTTGTCAATCCTCAATCCTCAATAGAATATCCTCAATTCACAGGTTTCAATACACAACACTCAACCTGCAATCTTCAAATCTCTATCCACAAACATCAATTCTCATCACTCAACCCTCAACACTCAGTCCCCAATCCTGAACCTTCAATCCTCAATCCTCAGTCCTCAATCCTCAATCCTCAATCTTCAATCCTCAATACTCAATCTTCAATCCTCAATCCTCAATCCTCAACCCTCAACCCTCAGTCGTCAATCTCCAATCCTGAATACTCAATCTTCAATCCTCAACCCTCAATCCTCAATCCTCAATCCTCAATCCTCATTCTTCAATCCTCAATACCCAATCCTCAATCTTCAATCCTCAATCCTCAATCCTCAATTCTCAATCCTCAATCCCCAGTCCTCAGTCCTCAAACCTCAATCCTCAACACTCAGGCCTCATCCTCAATCCTCAATCCTCAATCCTCAATCCTCATTCTTCAATCCACAATACCCAATCTTCAATCTTCAATCCTCAATCCTCAATTCTCAATTCTCAATCCTTAATCCTCAATCCTCAGACCTCAAACATCAATACTCAGCCCTCAGTCCTCGTCCTCAATCCTCAACCCTCAATCCTCATTCCTCAATCTTCAATCATCTATACTCAATCTTCAATCCTCTATCCTCAATCCTCAATCCTCAATCCTCAATCATCAATATTCAACACTCAACCCTCAACCATCAATACTCAATACTCAACCATCAATCCTCAATTCTCAATACTCAATAGAGTATCCTGAATTCTCATGGTTCAATACTCAATCCACAATATTCTATAGTCAAATCTCAATCCTCAAACATCAATTCACAACACTCAATCCTCAACACTCAGTCCTCTCTCTTCAATCCTCCATCCTCAACTCTCAATCCTTAAGCGTCAATAATCAATCCTCAATCCTCAACTCTCAATCCTCAGCCCTCAAACCTCAATCCCGAATCCTCAATCCTAAATCCTCAATCTTCAGCACTCAGTCCTCAAAAATCAACTGTCAATCCTCTATCCTCAATAGAATATCCTCAATTTGCAGTTTTCAATACTCAATCCACATTCTTCAATCTTCAAATCTCAATCCACAAACATCAATTCTAATAACGCAACCATCAACACTCAGTCCTCAATCTTCAATCCTCAATCCTCAATCCTCAATCTTCAATCCTCAATGCTCAATCTTCGATCCATAATCCTCAATCCTCAATCCTCAATCCTCAATACTCAATCTTCACTCCTCAATCCTCAATACTCAATCCTCGATCTTCAATCCTCAATCCTCAATCCTCAATCCTCAATCTTCAGCCCTCAGTCCTCAACAATCACTTGTCAATCCACAACCCTCAATAGAACATCCTCAGTTCAGAGCTTTCCATACGCACTACTCAGTCTGCAATCTTCAAATCTCTATCCGCAAACATCAATTCTCATCACTCAACCCTCAACACTCAGACCCCAATCCTCAATCTTCAATTCTCAATCCTCAATCCTCAATCCTCAATCCTCAATCTTCAATTCTCAATACTAAATATTCAATCCTCAATCCTCAATACTCAATCCTCTATCTTCAATCCTCAACGCTCAATCCTCAATCCTCAATCCTCATTCTTCAATCCTCAATCTTCAATCCACAATCCTCAATCCTCAATCCTCAATCCTCATTCTTCAATCCTCAATACCCAATCCTCAATCTGCAATCCTCAATCCTCAATCCTCAATCGTCAATCCTCAATCCGCAATCTTCAGTCCTCAAACCTCAATCCTGAATCCTCAATCCTGAATCCTCAATGTTCAGCCCTCAGTCCTGAACAATCAGTTGTCAATCCTCAATCCTCAATAGAATATCCTCAATTCACAGGTTTCAATACACAACACTCAACCTGCAATCTTCAAATCTCTATCCACAAACATCAATTCTCATCACACAACCCTCAACACTCAGTCCCCAATCCTGAATCTTCAATCCTCAATCCTCAGTCCTCAATCCTCAATCCTCAATCTTCAATCCTCAATACTCAATCTTCAATCCTCAATCCTCAATCCTCAACCCTTAACCCTCAGTCGTCAATCTCCAATCCTGAATACTCAATCTTCAATCCTCAACCCTCAATCCTCAATCCTCAATCCTCAATCCTCATTCTTCAATCCTCAATACCCAATCCTCAATCTTCAATCCTCAATCCTCAGTCCTCAATTCTCAATCCTCAATCCCCAGTCCTCAATACTCAATCTTCACTCCTCAATCCTCAATACTCAATCCTCAATCTTCAATCCTCAATCCTCAATCCTCAATCCTCAATCCTCATTCTTCAATCCTCTGTACCCAATCCTCAATCTTCAATCCTCAATCCACAATCCTCAATTCTCAATCCTCAATCCTCAGTCCTCAGTCCTCAAACCTCAATCCTCATTCTTCAACCCTCAGTACCCAATCCTCAATCTTCAATCCTCAATCCTCAACCCTCAGCCCTCATCCTCAATCCTCAATCCTCAATCCTCAGTCCTCCGTCCTCAAACCTCAATCCTCAGCCCTCAGACCTCATCCTCAATACTCAATCCTCAATCCTCAATCCTCAACCTTCAATCCTCAATACTCAATCTTCAATCCTCAATCCTCAGTCCTCAATCCTCAATTTTCAATCCTCAATCCTCAGTCCTCAGTCCTCAAACCCCAATCCTCAAGCCTGAGGCCTCATCCTCAATCCTCAATCCTCAATACTCAATCTTCAATCCTCTGTCCCAGATCCTCAATCTTCAATTCTCAATCCTCAATCCTCAATCTTCAATCCTCAAGGTTCAATCTTCAATCCTCAATCCTCAATCCTCAATCCTCAATCCTCATTCTTCAATCCTCAATACCCAATCCTCAATCTTCAATCGTCAATCCTCAATCCTCAATTCTCAATCCTCAATCCTCAGTCCTCAGGCCTCAAACATCAATACTCAAACCTCAGTCCTCGTCCTCAATCCACAACCCTCAATCCTCGATCCTCAATCTTCAATTCTCAATACTCAATCTTCAATCCTCAATCCTCAACCCTCAATACTCAATCGTCAATCTTATATCCTCAATACTCAATCTTCAATACTCAATTCTCAATCCTCAATCCTCAATCCTCATCCTTCAATCCTCAATACCCAATCCTAAATCTTCAATCCTCAATCCTCAATCCTCAATTCTCAATCCTCAATCCTCAGACCTCAGTTCTCAAACCTCAATCCTCAACCCGCAGACCGCATCCTCAATCCTGAATCCTCAATCCTCAATCTTCAATCCCCAATACTCAATCATCAATCCTCAATCCTCAATCCTCAATCCTCAATCCTCAATCCTCAATCCTCAGTCATCAGTACTCAATCTTCAATACTCAAACCTCAATACTCAATCCTCAATCCTCAATCCTCAATCCTCATTCTTCAATCCTCAATACCCAATCCTCAATCTTCAATCGTCAATCCTCAATCATCAATCCTCAGTCATCAGTACTCAATCTTCAATACTCAAACCTCAATACTCAATCCTCAATCCTCAATCCTCAATCCTCATTCTTCAATCCTCAATACCCAATCCTCAATCGTCAATCCTCAATCCTCAATCCTCAATTCTCAATCTTCAATCCTCAGACCTCAGTTCTCAAACCTCAATCCTCAACCCTCAGACTGCATCCTCAATCCTCAATCCTCAATCCTCAATCCTCGAACATCTATTCTCAACTCTCAATCCTCAACACTCAGTCAACTCTCTTCAATCCTCCATCCTCAATCCTCAATCCTCAAGCGTCAACCCTCAATCCTCAATCCTCAACCCTCAATCCTCAGTCCTCAAACCTCAATCCCGATTCCTCAATCCTGAATCCTCAATCTTCAGCCCTCAGTCCTCAACAATCAATTGTCAATCCTCAATCCACAATAGAATATCCTCAATTCACTGTCTTCAATACTCAATCCCCATTCTTCAATCTTCAAATCTCAATCCACAAACATCAATTCTCATCACTCAACCCTCAGCACTCAGTCGTCAATCATCAATCTTCAATCCTCAATCCTCAATCCTCAGTCCACCGTCCTCAAACCTCAGTCCTCAGCCCGCAGACCTCATCCTCAATCCTCTATCCTCAATCCACAATCCTCAAACATCAATCCTCAATACTCAATCTTCAATCCTCAATCCTCATTCCTCAAACCTCAATTCTGAATCCTAAATACTCAATCTTCAATCCTCAATCCTCAATCCTCAATCCTCAATCCTCAATCCGCAATCATCAGTCCTCAAACCTCAATCCTGAATCCTCAACCCTGAATCCTCAACGTTCAGCCCTCAGTCCTCAACAATCAGTTGTCAATCCTCAATCCTCAATAGAATATCCTCAATTCACAGGTTTCAATACTCAACACTCAACCTGCAATCTTCAAATCTCTATCCACAAACATCAATTCTCATCACTCAACCCTCAACACTCAGTCCCCAATCGTGAATCTTCAATCATCAATCCTCAGTCCTCAATCCTCAATCCTCAATCTTCAATCCTCAATACTCAATCTTCAATCCTCAATCCTCAATCCTCAACCCTCAACCCTCAATCGTCAACCTCCAATCCTGAATACTCAATCTTCAATCCTCAACCCTCAATCCTCAATCCTCAATCCTCCATCCTCATTCTTCAATCCTCAATACCCAATCCTCAATCTTCAATCCTCAATCCTCAATCCTCAATCCTCAATTTTCAATCCTCAATCCTCAGTCCTCAGTCCTCAAACCTCAATCCTCAACACTCAGGCCTCATCCTCAATCCTCAATCCTCAATGCTCAATCCTCAATCCTCAATACTCAATGTTCAATCCACAATACCCAATCCTCAATCTTCAATCCTCAATCCTGAATCCTCAATACTCAATCCTCAACCCTCAATCCTCAGTCCTCAAACCACAATCCTGAATCCTCAATCCTGAATCCTCAATCTTCAGCCCTCAGTCCTCAACAATCACTTGTCAATCCACAACCCTCAATAGAACATCCTCAGTTCAGAGCTTTCCATACGCACTACTCAGTCTGCAATCTTCAAATCTCTATCAGCAAACATCAATTCTCATCACTCTACCCTCAACACTCAGTCCCCAATCCTCAATCTTCAATTCTCAATCCTCAATCCTCAATCCTCAATCCTCAATCTTCAATCCTCAATACTAAATCTTCAATCCTCAATCCTCAATACTCAATCCTCATTCTTCAATCCTCAACACCCAATACTCAATCTTCAATCCTCAATCCTCAATCCTCAATTCTCAATCCTCAATCCTCAACCCTCAATCCTCAGTCATCAGTACTCAAACTTCAATACTCAAACCTCAATCCTCAATCCTCAATCCTCAATCCTCAATCCTCAATCCTTAATCCTCAATCCTCAATATTCAATCCTCAATACTCAATCTGCAATCCTCAATCCCCAATCCTCAATCTTCAATCCTCAATGCTCAATCCTCAATCCTCAATACTCAATGTTCAATTCTCAATACCCAATCCTCAATCTTCAATCCTCAATCCTGAAACCTCAATCCTCAATCCTCAATTCTCAATCCTCAATCCTCAACCCTCAATCCTCAGTCATCAGTACTCAAACTTCAATACTCAAACCTCAATCCTCAATCCTCAATCCTCAATCCTCAATCCTCAATCCTCAATCCTCAATCCTCAGTCCTCAAACCACAATCCTGAATCCTCAATCCTGAATCCTCAATCTTCAGGCCTTAGTCCTCAACAATCACTTGTCAATCCTCAACCCTCAATAGAACATCCTCAGTTCAGAGTTTTCCATACGCACTACTCAATCTGCAATCTTCAAATCTCTATCCGCAAACATCAATTCTCATCACTCAACCCTCAACACTCAGTCCCCAATCCTCAATCTTCAATTCTCAATCCTCAATACTCAATCCTCAATCTTCAATCCTCAATCCTCAATACTCAATCTTCAATCCTCAATCCTCAATACTCAATCCTCAATCTTCAATCCTCAACCCTCAATCCTCAATCCTCAATCCTCATTCTTCAATCCTCAGTACCCAGTCCTCAATCCTCAATCCCCAATCCTCATTCTTCAATCCTCAATACCCAATCCTCAATCTTCAATCCTCAATACTCAATCCTCAATTCTCAATCCTCAATCCTCAGTCCTCAGTCCTCAAACCTCAATCCCCAACCCTCAGCCCTCATCCTCAATCCTCAATCATCAATCCTCAATCCTCAATCCTCAATCTTCAATCCTCAATACTCAATCTTCAATCCTCAATCCTCAGTCCTCAAACCTGAATTCTGAATCCTCAATCCTGAATCCTCAATCTTCAGCCTTCAGTCCTCAACAATCAGCTGTCAATCCTCAATCCTCAATAGAATATCCTCAATTCACAGTTTTCAATACACAATACTCAATCTGCAATCTTCAAATCTCTATCCGCAAACATCAATGCTCATCACTCAACCCTCAACACTCAGTGCTCAATGTTCAATCTTCAATCCTCAATTATCAATCTTCAATCCTCAATACTGAATCTTCAATCCTCAATCCTCAATCCTCAATCCTCAATCCTCAATCCTCAATCCTCAATCCTGAATCCTCAATCCTCAATCCTCAATCGTCAGTCTTCAATCCTCTATACTCAATCTTCAAACCTCAATCCTCAATCCTCAATCCTCAATCCTCATCCTTCAATCCTCAATACCCAATCCTCAATCACAATCCTCAATCGTCAATCTTCAATCCTCAATCCTCAATCCTCAACCCTCATTCTTCAATCCTCAATACCCAATCCTCAATCCTCTATCTTCAATCCTCAACGCTCAATCCTCAATCCTCAATCCTCATTCTTCAATCCTCAATCTTCAATCCACAATCCTCAATCCTCAATCCTCAATCCTCAATCCTCATTCTTCAATCCTCAATACCCAATCCTCAATCTGCAATCCTCAATCCTCAATCCTCAATCGTCAATCCTCAATCCGCAATCTTCAGTCCTCAAACCTCAATCCTGAATCCTCAATCCTGAATCCTCAATGTTCAGCCCTCAGTCCTCAACTATCAGTTGTCAATCCTCAATCCTCAATAGAATATCCTCAATTCACAGGTTTCAATACACAACACTCAACCTGCAATCTTCAAATCTCTATCCACAAACATCAATTCTCATCACTCAACCCTCAACACTCAGTCCCCAATCCTGAACCTTCAATCCTCAATCCTCAGTCCTCAATCCTCAATCCTCAATCTTCAATCCTCAATACTCAATCTTCAATCCTCAATCCTCAATCCTCAACCCTCAACCCTCAGTCGTCAATCTCCAATCCTGAATACTCAATCTTCAATCCTCAACCCTCAATCCTCAATCCTCAATCCTCAATCCTCATTCTTCAATCCTCAATACCCAATCCTCAATCTTCAATCCTCAATCCTCAATCCTCAATTCTCAATCCTCAATCCCCAGTCCTCAGTCCTCAAACCTCAATCCTCAACACTCAGGCCTCATCCTCAATCCTCAATCCTCAATCCTCAATCCTCATTCTTCAATCCACAATACCCAATCTTCAATCTTCAATCCTCAATCCTCAATTCTCAATTCTCAATCCTTAATCCTCAATCCTCAGACCTCAAACATCAATACTCAGCCCTCAGTCCTCGTCCTCAATCCTCAACCCTCAATCCTCATTCCTCAATCTTCAATCATCTATACTCAATCTTCAATCCTCTATCCTCAATCCTCAATCCTCAATCCTCAATCATCAATATTCAACACTCAACCCTCAACCATCAATACTCAATACTCAACCATCAATCCTCAATTCTCAATACTCAATAGAGTATCCTGAATTCTCATGGTTCAATACTCAATCCACAATATTCTATAGTCAAATCTCAATCCTCAAACATCAATTCACAACACTCAATCCTCAACACTCAGTCCTCTCTCTTCAATCCTCCATCCTCAACTCTCAATCCTTAAGCGTCAATAATCAATCCTCAATCCTCAACTCTCAATCCTCAGCCCTCAAACCTCAATCCCGAATCCTCAATCCTAAATCCTCAATCTTCAGCACTCAGTCCTCAAAAATCAACTGTCAATCCTCTATCCTCAATAGAATATCCTCAATTTGCAGTTTTCAATACTCAATCCACATTCTTCAATCTTCAAATCTCAATCCACAAACATCAATTCTAATAACGCAACCATCAACACTCAGTCCTCAATCTTCAATCCTCAATCCTCAATCCTCAATCTTCAATCCTCAATGCTCAATCTTCGATCCATAATCCTCAATCCTCAATCCTCAATCCTCAATACTCAATCTTCACTCCTCAATCCTCAATACTCAATCCTCGATCTTCAATCCTCAATCCTCAATCCTCAATCCTCAAACTTCAGCCCTCAGTCCTCAACAATCACTTGTCAATCCACAACCCTCAATAGAACATCCTCAGTTCAGAGCTTTCCATACGCACTACTCAGTCTGCAATCTTCAAATCTCTATCCGCAAACATCAATTCTCATCACTCAACCCTCAACACTCAGACCCCAATCCTCAATCTTCAATTCTCAATCCTCAATCCTCAATCCTCAATCCTCAATCTTCAATTCTCAATACTAAATATTCAATCCTCAATCCTCAATACTCAATCCTCTATCTTCAATCCTCAACGCTCAATCCTCAATCCTCAATCCTCATTCTTCAATCCTCAATCTTCAATCCACAATCCTCAATCCTCAATCCTCAATCCTCATTCTTCAATCCTCAATACCCAATCCTCAATCTGCAATCCTCAATCCTCAATCCTCAATCGTCAATCCTCAATCCGCAATCTTCAGTCCTCAAACCTCAATCCTGAATCCTCAATCCTGAATCCTCAATGTTCAGCCCTCAGTCCTCAACAATCAGTTGTCAATCCTCAATCCTCAATAGAATATCCTCAATTCACAGGTTTCAATACACAACACTCAACCTGCAATCTTCAAATCTCTATCCACAAACATCAATTCTCATCACACAACCCTCAACACTCAGTCCCCAATCCTGAATCTTCAATCCTCAATCCTCAGTCCTCAATCCTCAATCCTCAATCCTCAATCTTCAATCCTCAATACTCAATCTTCAATCCTCAATCCTCAATCCTCAACCCTTAACCCTCAGTCGTCAATCTCCAATCCTGAATACTCAATCTTCAATCCTCAACCCTCAATCCTCAATCCTCAATCCTCAATCCTCATTCTTCAATCCTCAATACCCAATCCTCAATCTTCAATCCTCAATCCTCAGTCCTCAATTCTCAATCCTCAATCCCCAGTCCTCAATACTCAATCTTCACTCCTCAATCCTCAATACTCAATCCTCAATCTTCAATCCTCAATCCTCAATCCTCAATCCTCAATCCTCATTCTTCAATCCTCTGTACCCAATCCTCAATCTTCAATCCTCAATCCACAATCCTCAATTCTCAATCCTCAATCCTCAGTCCTCAGTCCTCAAACCTCAATCCTCATTCTTCAACCCTCAGTACCCAATCCTCAATCTTCAATCCTCAATCCTCAACCCTCAGCCCTCATCCTCAATCCTCAATCCTCAATCCTCAGTCCTCCGTCCTCAAACCTCAATCCTCAGCCCTCAGACCTCATCCTCAATACTCAATCCTCAATCCTCAATCCTCAACCTTCAATCCTCAATACTCAATCTTCAATCCTCAATCCTCAGTCCTCAATCCTCAATTTTCAATCCTCAATCCTCAGTCCTCAGTCCTCAAACCCCAATCCTCAAGCCTGAGGCCTCATCCTCAATCCTCAATCCTCAATACTCAATCTTCAATCCTCTGTCCCAGATCCTCAATCTTCAATTCTCAATCCTCAATCCTCAATCTTCAATCCTCAAGGTTCAATCTTCAATCCTCAATCCTCTATCCTCAATCCACAATCCTCAAACATCAATCCTCAATACTCAATCTTCAATCCTCAATCCGCATTCCTCAAACCTCAATTCTGAATCCTAAATACTCAATCTTCAATCCTCAATCCTCAATCCTCAATCCTCAATCCTCAATCCGCAATCATCAGTCCTCAAACCTCAATCCTGAATCCTCAACCCTGAATCCTCAACGTTCAGCCCTCAGTCCTCAACAATCAGTTGTCAATCCTCAATCCTCAATAGAATATCCTCAATTCACAGGTTTCAATACTCAACACTCAACCTGCAATCTTCAAATCTCTATCCACAAACATCAATTCTCATCACTCAACCCTCAACACTCAGTCCCCAATCGTGAATCTTCAATCATCAATCCTCAGTCCTCAATCCTCAATCCTCAATCTTCAATCCTCAATACTCAATCTTCAATCCTCAATCCTCAATCCTCAACCCTCAACCCTCAATCGTCAACCTCCAATCCTGAATACTCAATCTTCAATCCTCAACCCTCAATCCTCAATCCTCAATCCTCCATCCTCATTCTTCAATCCTCAATACCCAATCCTCAATCTTCAATCCTCAATCCTCAATCCTCAATCCTCAATTTTCAATCCTCAATCCTCAGTCCTCAGTCCTCAAACCTCAATCCTCAACACTCAGGCCTCATCCTCAATCCTCAATCCTCAATGCTCAATCCTCAATCCTCAATACTCAATGTTCAATCCACAATACCCAATCCTCAATCTTCAATCCTCAATCCTGAATCCTCAATACTCAATCCTCAACCCTCAATCCTCAGTCCTCAAACCACAATCCTGAATCCTCAATCCTGAATCCTCAATCTTCAGCCCTCAGTCCTCAACAATCACTTGTCAATCCACAACCCTCAATAGAACATCCTCAGTTCAGAGCTTTCCATACGCACTACTCAGTCTGCAATCTTCAAATCTCTATCAGCAAACATCAATTCTCATCACTCTACCCTCAACACTCAGTCCCCAATCCTCAATCTTCAATTCTCAATCCTCAATCCTCAATCCTCAATCCTCAATCTTCAATCCTCAATACTAAATCTTCAATCCTCAATCCTCAATACTCAATCCTCATTCTTCAATCCTCAACACCCAATACTCAATCTTCAATCCTCAATCCTCAATCCTCAATTCTCAATCCTCAATCCTCAACCCTCAATCCTCAGTCATCAGTACTCAAACTTCAATACTCAAACCTCAATCCTCAATCCTCAATCCTCAATCCTCAATCCTCAATCCTTAATCCTCAATCCTCAATATTCAATCCTCAATACTCAATCTGCAATCCTCAATCCCCAATCCTCAATCTTCAATCCTCAATGCTCAATCCTCAATCCTCAATACTCAATGTTCAATTCTCAATACCCAATCCTCAATCTTCAATCCTCAATCCTGAAACCTCAATCCTCAATCCTCAATTCTCAATCCTCAATCCTCAACCCTCAATCCTCAGTCATCAGTACTCAAACTTCAATACTCAAACCTCAATCCTCAATCCTCAATCCTCAATCCTCAATCCTCAATCCTCAATCCTCAATCCTCAGTCCTCAAACCGCAATCCTGAATCCTCAATCCTGAATCCTCAATCTTCAGGCCTTAGTCCTCAACAATCACTTGTCAATCCTCAACCCTCAATAGAACATCCTCAGTTCAGAGTTTTCCATACGCACTACTCAATCTGCAATCTTCAAATCTCTATCCGCAAACATCAATTCTCATCACTCAACCCTCAACACTCAGTCCCCAATCCTCAATCTTCAATTCTCAATCCTCAATACTCAATCCTCAATCTTCAATCCTCAATCCTCAATACTCAATCTTCAATCCTCAATCCTCAATACTCAATCCTCAATCTTCAATCCTCAACCCTCAATCCTCAATCCTCAATCCTCATTCTTCAATCCTCAGTACCCAGTCCTCAATCCTCAATCCCCAATCCTCATTCTTCAATCCTCAATACCCAATCCTCAATCTTCAATCCTCAATACTCAATCCTCAATTCTCAATCCTCAATCCTCAGTCCTCAGTCCTCAAACCTCAATCCCCAACCCTCAGCCCTCATCCTCAATCCTCAATCATCAATCCTCAATCCTCAATCCTCAATCTTCAATCCTCAATACTCAATCTTCAATCCTCAATCCTCAGTCCTCAAACCTGAATTCTGAATCCTCAATCCTGAATCCTCAATCTTCAGCCTTCAGTCCTCAACAATCAGCTGTCAATCCTCAATCCTCAATAGAATATCCTCAATTCACAGTTTTCAATACACAATACTCAATCTGCAATCTTCAAATCTCTATCCGCAAACATCAATGCTCATCACTCAACCCTCAACACTCAGTGCTCAATGTTCAATCTTCAATCCTCAATTATCAATCTTCAATCCTCAATACTGAATCTTCAATCCTCAATCCTCAATCCTCAATCCTCAATCCTCAATCCTCAATCCTCAATCCTGAATCCTCAATCCTCAATCCTCAATCGTCAGTCTTCAATCCTCTATACTCAATCTTCAAACCTCAATCCTCAATCCTCAATCCTCAATCCTCATCCTTCAATCCTCAATACCCAATCCTCAATCACAATCCTCAATCGTCAATCTTCAATCCTCAATCCTCAATCCTCAACCCTCATTCTTCAATCCTCAATACCCAATCCTCAATCTTCAATACTCAATCCTCAATCCTCAATCCTCAATCCTCAATCCTCAATCCTCAATCCTCAATCCTCAATCTTCAATCCTCAATACTCAATCTGCAATCCTCAATCGTCAATCCTCAATCCTCAATCCTCATCCTTCAATCCTCGATCCTCAATCCTCAATCCTCAATCTTCAATCCTCAATACTCAATATTCAACCCTCAATCCTCAATCCTCAATTCTCAATCCTCAATCCTCAATCCTCAGTCTTCAGTCCTCAAACCTCAATTCTCAACCCTCAGCCCTCATCCTCAATCCTCAATCCTCAATCCTCAATACTCAATCTGCAATCCTCAATCCTCAATCCTCCATGCTCAACCCTCAATCCTCAAGGGTCAATCCTCAATCCTCAATCCTCAACCCTCAATCCTCAGTCCTCAAACCTCAATCCCGAATCCTCAATCCTGAATCTTCAATCTTCAACACTCAGTCCTCAAAAATCAATTGTCAATCCTCAATCCTCAATAGAATATCCTCAACTCACAGTTTTCAATACTCAATCCCAATTCTTCAATCTTCAAATCTCAATCCACAATCATCAATTCTCATCACTCAACCATCAACACTCAGTCCTCAATCTTCAATCCTCAATCCTCAATCCTCAATCTTCAATCCTCAATCCTCAATTCTCAATCCTCAATACTCAATCTTCAAATCTCAATCCTCAACCGTCAGTCCTCGTCCTCAATCCTCAAACCTCAATCCTCAATCCTCAATATTCAATCATCAATACTCAATCTTCAATCCTCAATCCTCAATCCTCAATCCTCAATCCTCAATCCTCAATCCTCAATCCTCAATCCCCAATCCTCAATATTCAACACACAACCCTGAGCCATCCATCCTCAATACTCAACCATCAATCCTCAATTCTCAACATTCAATAGTATATACTGAATTCCCATGGTTGAATACTCAATCCAAAATATTCAATAATCAAATCTCAATCCTCAAACATCAACTCTCAACACTCAGTCCTCAACACTCAGTCCTCTCTCTTCAGTCCTCCATCCTCAATCCTCAATCCTCAAGCTTCAATCCTCAATCATCAATCCTCAACCCTCAATCCTCAGCCCTCAAACCTCAATCCCGAATCCTCAATCCTGAATCCTCAATCTTCAGCCCTCAGTCCTCAACAATCATCTGTCTATCCTCAATCCTCAATAGAATATCCTCAATTCACAGTTTTCAATACTCAATCCCCGTTCTCCAATCTTCAAATCTCAATCCACAAACATCAATTCTCATTACTCCACCCTCAACACTCAGTCCTCAATCTTCAATCCTCAATCCTCAATCCTCAATCTTCAATCCTCAATACTCAACCTTCCATCCACAATACTCAATCTTCAATCCTCAATACCCAATCCTCAATATTCAATCCTCAATCCTCAATCCTCAATTCTCAATCCTCAATCCTCGATACTGAATCCTCAGACCTCAGGCATCAATACTCAACCCACAGTCCTCGTCCTCAATCCACAACCCTCAATCCTCAATCCTCAATCTTCATTCATCAATATTCAACCTTCAATCTTCAATCCTCAATCCTCAATCCTCAATGCTCAATCCTCTGTCCTCCAACATCAATCCTGTATCCTCAATCCTGAATCCTTAATCTTCAGCCCACAGTCCTCAACAATCAGTTGTCAATCCTCAATCCTCAATAGAATATCATCAATTCACAGTGTTCAATACTCAGTACTCAATCTGCAATCTTCAAATCTCTATCCACAAACATCAATTGTCATCACTCAACCCTCAACGCTCAGTCCCCAATCCTCAATATTCAATCTTCAATCCTCAGTCCTCAATCCACAATCCTCAACATTCAATCCTCAATAATCAATCTTCGATCCTCAATCCTCAATCCTCAATCCTCAATCCTCAATTCTCAATCCTCGATTGTCAATCTTCAATCCTCAATACTCAATCTTCAATCCTCAATCCTCAATCCTCAATCCACAATCCTCATTCTTCAATCCTCAATACGCTATCCTCAATCTTCAATCCTCAATCCTCAATCCTCAATTCTCAATCCTCAATCCTCAGTCCTCAGTCCTCAAACCTCAATCCTCAACCGTCAGTCCTCATCCTCAATCCTCAATCCTCTATCCTCAATCCTCAACATTCAATCCTCGATATTCAATCCTCAATCCTCAATCCTCAGTCCTCAAACCTTAATCCTGAATCCTCAATCCTGAATCCTCAATCTTCAGCCCACAGTCCTCAACAATCAGTTGTGAATCCTCAATCCTCAATAGAATATCTTCAATTCACAATTTTCAATACTCAATACTCAATCTGCAATCTTCAAATCTCGATCCACAAACATCAATTCTCATAACTCTACCCTCAACACTCCGTCCCCAATCCTCAATTTCCAATCCTCAATCGTCAATCCTCAATCCTCAATCCCCAATTTTCAATCCTCAATCCTCAATACTCAATCTGCAATCCTCAATCCTCAATCCTCCATGCTCAACCCTCAATCCTCAAGGGTCAATCCTCAATCCTCAATCCTCAACACTCAATCCTCAGTCCTCAAACCTCAATCCCGAATCCTCAATCCTGAATCCTCAATCTTCAACACTCAGTCCTCAAATATCAGTTGTCGATCCTCAATCCTCAATAGAATATCCTCAATTCACAGTTTTCAATACTCAATCCCAATTCTTCAATCTTCAAATCTCAATCCACAAACATCAATCCTCGTCACTCAACCATCCACACTCAGTCCTCAATCTTCAATCCTCAATCCTCAATCCTCAATCTTCAATCCTCAATACTCAATCTTCAATCCTCAACCCTCAATTCTCAATCCACAATACTCAATCCTCAAATCTCAATTATCAACCGTCAGTCCTCGTCCTCAATCCTCAAACCTCAATCCTCAATCCTCAATATTCAATCATCAATACTCAATCTTCAATCCTCAATCCTCAATCCTCAATCCTCAATCCTCAATCCTCAATATTCAACACACAACCCTCAGCCATCCATCCTCAATACTCAACCATCAATCCTCAATTCTCAACACTCAATAGATTATACTGAATTCTCATGGTTGAATACTCAATCCAAAGTATACAATAATCAAATCTCAATCCTAAAACATCAATTCTCAACACTCTGTCCTCAACACTCAGTCCTCTCTCTTCAATCCTCCATCCTCAATCCTCAATCCTCAAGCGTCAATCCTCAATCATCAATCCTCAACCCTCTATCCTCAGTCCTCAAACCTCAATCCCGAATCCTCAATCCTCATTCTTCAATCCTCAATACCCAATCCTCAATCTTCAATCCTCAATCCGCAATCCTCAATCCTCAATCCTCAATCCTCAATCTTCAATACTCAATCCTCAATCCTCAATCCTCAACCCTCAATCCTCAATCCTCAGTCCTCAACCCTCAATCTTCAATCCTCAGTACTCAATCTGCAATCCTCAATCGTCAATCCTCAATCCTCAATCCTCATCCTTCAATCCTCGATCCTCAATCCTCAATCCTCAATCTTCAATCCCCAATACTCAATATTCAACCCTCAATCCTCAATCCTCAATTCTCAATCCTCAATCCTCAGTCCTCAGTCCTCAAACCTGAATTGTCAACCCTCAGCCCTTATCCTCAATCCTCAATCCTCAATCCTAAATCATCAATCTTCAATCCTCAATACTCAATCTTCAATCCTCAATCCTCTGTCCTCAAACCTCATTTCTGAATCCTCAATCCTGAATCCGCAATCTTCAGCCCTCAGACCTCAGCAATCAGTAGTCAATCCTCAATCCTCAATAGAATATCCTCAATTCACAGTTTTCAATACTCAATACTCAACCTGCAATCTTCAAATCTCTATGCTCAAACATCAATTCTCATCACTCAACACTCAACACTCAGTCCCCAACCCTCAATATTCAATCCTCAGTCCTCAATCCACAATCCTCAACCTTCAATCCTCAATACTCAATCTTCAATGCTCAATCCTCAATCCTCAATCCTCAATTCTCAATCCTCGATTGTCAATCTTCAATCCTCAATACTCAATCTTCAATCCTCAACCCTCAATCCTCAATCCTCAATCCTCATTCTTCAATCCTCAATACCCAATCCTCAATCTTCAATCCTCAATCCTCAATCCTCAATTCTCAATCCACAATCCTCAGTCCTCAGTCCTCAAACTTCAATACTCAACCGTCAGCCCTCATCCTCAATCCTCAATCCTCTATCCTCAATACTCAACATTCAATCCTCGATACTCAAACCTCAATCCTTAATCCTCAATCCGCAATCCTCAATCCTCAATCCTCAATCCTCAATCCTGAATCCTCAATCCTCAATCCTCAATCGTCATTCTTCAATCCTCAATACTCAATCTTCAAATCTCAATCCTCAATCCTCAATCCTCAATCCTCATTCTTCAATCCTCAATACCCAATCCTCAATCTTCAATCCTCAATCCTCAATCCTCAATCCTCAATCCTCAATCCTTAATCTTCAACACTCAGTCCTCAAAAATCAATTGTCAATCCTCAATCCTCAATAGAATATCCTGAATTCACAGTTTTCAATACTCAATCCCAATTCTTCAATCTTCAAATCTCAATCCACAAACATCAATTCTCATCACTCAACCATCAACACTCAGTCCTCAATCTTCAATCCTCAATCCTCAATCCTCAATCTTCAATACTCAATACTCAATCTTCAATCCTCAATCCTCAATTCTCAATCCTCAATACTCAATCCTCAAATCTCAATTATCAACCGTCAGTCCTCGTCCTGAATCCTCAAACCTCAATCCTCAATCCCCAATATTCAATCATCAATACTCAATCTTCAATCCTCAATCCTCAATCCTCGACCCTCAATCCCCAATCCTCAATCTTCAATCCTCAATAATCAATCTGCAATCCTCAATCCTCAATCCTCAATCCTCAATCCTCCATCCTCAATATTCAACGCACAACCCTCAACCATCAATCCTCAATACTCGATCGTCAATCCTCAATCCCCAATCCTCAATCTTCAATCCTCAATCCTCAATCCTCAATTCTCAATCCACAATCCTCAGTCCTCAGTCCTCAAACTTCAATCCTCAACCGTCAGCCCTCATCCTCAATCCTCAATCCTCTATCCTCAATCCTCAACATACAATCCTCGATACTCAAACCTCAATCCTCAATAGTCAATCCTCAATCCTCAATCCTCAATCCTCAATCCTCAATCCTGAATCCTCAGTCCTCAATCCTCAATCGTCAGTCTTCAATCCTCAATACTCAATCTTCAAACCTCAATCCTCAATACTCAATCCTCAATCCTCATTCTTCAATCCTCAATACCCAATCCTCAATCTTCAATCCTCAATCCTCAATCCTCAATCCTCAATCCTCAATCCTCAATCCTCAATCCTCAATCCTCATTCTTCAACCCTCAATACCCAATCCTCAATCATCAATACTCAATCCTCAATCCTCAATCCTCAATCCTCAATCCCCAATCGTCAGTCCTCAAACCACAATCCTGAATCCTCAATCCTGAAACCTCAATCTTCAGACCTCAGTCCTCAACAATCAGTTGTCAATACTCAATCCTCAATAGTATACCATCAATTCACAGCTTTCAATACTCAATACTCAATCTGCAATCTTCAAATCTCTGTCCACAAACATCAATTCTCTTCACTCAACCCTCAACACTCAGTCCCCAATCCTCAATCTTCAATCCTCAATCCTCAACCCTCAATCCTCAATCCTCAATCTTCAATGCTCAATACTCAATCATCAATCCTCAGACCTGAATCCTCAATACTCAATCCTCAATCCTCAATCGTCAGTCTTCAATCCTCAATCCTCAACTCTCAATCCTCAATCCTCAATCCTCAATCCCCAATCCTCATTCTTCAATCCTCAATACCCAATCCTCAATCTTCAATCCTCAATACCCAATCCTCAATCACAATCGTCAATCCTCAATCCTCAATCCTCAATCCGCAACCCTCATTCTTCAATCCTCAATACCCAACCCTCAATCTTCAATACTCAATCCTCAATCCCCAATCCTCAATCCTCAATCCTCAATCCTCAATCTTCAATCCTCAATACTCAATCTGCAATCCTCAATCGTCAATCCTCAATCCTCAATCCTCATCCTTCAATCATCGATCCTCAATCCTCAATCCTCAATCTTCAATCCTCAATACTCAATATTCAACCCTCAATCCTCAATCCTCAATCCTCAATCTTCAATCCTCAATACTCAATCTGCAATCCTCAATCGTCAATCCTCAATCCTCAATCCTCATCCTTCAATCCTCGACCCTCAATCCCCAATCCTCAATCTTCAATCCTCAATACTCAATATTCAACCCTCAATCCTCAATCCTCAATTCTCAATCCTCAATCATCAGTCCTCAGTCCTCAAACCTCAATTCTCAACCCTCAGCCCTCATCCTCAATCCTCAATCCTCAATCCTAAATCCTCAATCTTCAATCCTCAATACTCAACCTTCAACCCTCAATCCTCTGTCCTCAAACCTCATTTCTGAATCCTCAATCCTGAATCCTCAATCTTCAGCCCTCAGACCTCAACAATCAGTAGTCAATCCTCAATCCTCAATAGAATATCCTCAATTCACAGTTTTCAATACTCAATACTCAACCTGCAATCTCCAAATCTCTATGCTCAAACATCAATTCTCATCACTCAACACTCAACACTCAGCCCCCAACCCTCAATATTCAATCCTCAATCCTCAGTCCTCAATCCACAATCCTCAACCTTCAATCCTCAATACTCAATCTTCAATGCTCAATCCTCAATCCTCAATCCTCAATTCTCAATCCTCGATTGTCAATCTTCAATCCTCAATACTCAATCTTCAATCCTCAACCCTCAATCCTCAATCCTCAATCCTCATTCTTCAATCCTCAATACCCAATCCTCAATCTTCAATCCTCAATCCTCAATCCTCAATTCTCAATCCACAATCCTCAGTCCTCAGTCCTCAAACTTCAATCCTCAACCGTCAGCCCTCATCCTCAATCCTCAATCCTCTATCCTCAATCCTCAACATTCAATCCTCGATACGCAAACCTCAATCCTCAATCCTCAATCCGCAATCCTCAATCCTCAATCCTGAATCCTCAATCCTGAATCCTCAATCCTCAATCCTCAATCGTCATTCTTCAATCCTCAATACTCAATCTTCAAATCTCAATCCTCAATCCTCAATCCTCAATCCCCATTCTTCAATCCTCAATACCCAATCCTCAATCTTCAATCCTCAATCCTCAATCCTGAATCCTCAATCCTGAATCCTCAATCTTCAGACCTCAGTCCTCAACAATCAGTTGTCAATACTCAATCCTCAATAGTATACCATCAATTCACAGTTTTCATTACTCAATACTCAATCTGCAATCTTCAAATCTCTGTCCACAAACATCAATTCTCTTCACTCAACCTCAACACTCAGTCCCCAATCCTCAATCTTCAATCCTCAATCCTCAACCCTCAATCCTCAATCCTCAATCTTCAATGCTCAATACTCAATCATCTATCCTCAGACCTCAATCCTCAATACTCAATCCTCAATCCTCAATCGTCAGTCTTCAATCCTCAATACTCAACTCTCAATACTCAGTCCTCAATCCTCAATCCCCAATCCTCATTCTTCAATCCTCAATACGCAATCCTCAATCTTCAATCCTCAATACTCAATCCTCAATTCTCAATCCTCAATCCTCAGTCCTCAGTCCTCAAACCTCAATCCTCAACCCTCAGCCCTCATCCTCAATCCTCAATCATCAATCCTCAATCCTCAATCCTCAATCTTCAATCCTCAATACTCAATCTTCAATCCTCAATCCTCAGTCCTCAAACCTGAATTCTGAATCCTCAATCCTGAATCCTCAATCTTCAGCCTTCAGTCCTCAACAATCAGCTGTCAATCCTCAATCCTCAATAGAATATCCTCAATTCACAGTTTTCAATACACAATACTCAATATGCAATCTTCAAATCTCTATCCGCAAACATCAATGCTCATCACTCAACCCTCAACACTCAGTGCTCAATGTTCAATCTTCAATCCTCAATTATCAATCTTCAATCCTCAATACTGAATCTTCAATCCTCAATCCTCAATCCTCAATCCTCAATCCTCAATCCTCAATCCTCAATCCTGAATCCTCAATCCTCAATCCTCAATCGTCAGTCTTCAATCCTCAATACTCAATCTTCAAACCTCAATCCTCAATCCTCAATCCTCAATCCTCATTCTTCAATCCTCAATACCCAATCCTCAATCACAATCCTCAATCCTCAATCTTCAATCCTCAATCCTCAATCCTCAACCCTCATTCTTCAATCCTCAATACCCAATCCTCAATCTTCAATACTCAATCCTCAATCCTCAATCCTCAATCCTCAATCCTCAATCCTCAATCCTCAATCCTCAATCTTCAATCCTCAATACTCAATCTGCAATCCTCAATCGTCAATCCTCAATCCTCAATCCTCATCCTTCAATCCTCGATCCTCAATCCTCAATCCTCAATCTTCAATCCTCAATACTCAAAATTCAACCCTCAATCCTCAATCCTCAATTCTCAATCCTCAATCCTCAATCCTCAGTCTTCAGTCCTCAAACCTCAATTCTCAACCCTCAGCCCTCATCCTCAATCCTCAATCCTCAATCCTCAATACTCAATCTGCAATCCTCAATCCTCAATCCTCCATGCTCAACCCTCAATCCTCAAGGGTCAATCCTCAATCCTCAATCCTCAACCCTCAATCCTCAGTCCTCAAACCTCAATCCCGAATCCTCAATCCTGAATCTTCAATCTTCAACACTCAGTCCTCAAAAATCAATTGTCAATCCTCAATCCTCAATAGAATATCCTCAACTCACAGTTTTCAATACTCAATCCCAATTCTTCAATCTTCAAATCTCAATCCACAATCATCAATTCTCATCACTCAACCATCAACACTCAGTCCTCAATCTTCAATCCTCAATCCTCAATCCTCAATCTTCAATCCTCAATCCTCAATTCTCAATCCTCAATACTCAATCTTCAAATCTCAATCCTCAACCGTCAGTCCTCGTCCTCAATCCTCAAACCTCAATCCTCAATCCTCAATATTCAATCATCAATACTCAATCTTCAATCCTCAATCCTCAATCCTCAATCCTCAATCCTCAATCCTCAATCCTCAATCCTCAATCCCCAATCCTCAATATTCAACACACAACCCTCAGCCATCCACCCTCAATACTCAACCATCAATCCTCAATTCTCAACATTCAATAGTATATACTGAATTCCCATGGTTGAATACTCAATCCAAAATATTCAATAATCAAATCTCAATCCTCAAACATCAACTCTCAACACTCAGTCCTCAACACTCAGTCCTCTCTCTTCAGTCCTCCATCCTCAATCCTCAATCCTCAAGCTTCAATCCTCAATCATCAATCCTCAACCCTCAATCCTCAGTCCTCAAACCTCAATCCCGAATCCTCAATCCTGAATCCTCAATCTTCAGCCCTCAGTCCTCAACAATCATCTGTCTATCCTCAATCCTCAATAGAATATCCTCAATTCACAGTTTTCAATACTCAATCCCCGTTCTCCAATCTTCAAATCTCAATCCACAAACATCAATTCTCATTACTCCACCCTCAACACTCAGTCCTCAATCTTCAATCCTCAATCCTCAATCCTCAATCTTCAATCCTCAATACTCAACCTTCCATCCACAATACTCAGTCTTCAATCCTCAATACCCAATCCTCAATCTTCAATCCTCAATCCTCAATCCTCAATTCTCAATCCTCAATCCTCGATACTGAATCCTCAGACCTCAGGCATCAATACTCAACCCACAGTCCTCGTCCTCAATCCACAACCCTCAATCCTCAATCCTCAATCTTCATACATCAATATTCAACCTTCAATCTTCAATCCTCAATCCTCAATCCTCAATGCTCAATCCTCTGTCCTCCAACATCAATCCTGTATCCTCAATCCTGAATCCTCTATCTTCAGCCCTCAGTCCTCAACAATCATCTGTCTATCCTCAATCCTCAATAGAATATCCTCAATTCACAGTTTTCAATACTCAATCCCCGTTCTCCAATCTTCAAATCTCAATCCACAAACATCAATTCTCATTACTCCACCCTCAACACTCAGTCCTCAATCTTCAATCCTCAATCCTCAATCCTCAATCTTCAATCCTCAATACTCAACCTTCCATCCACAATACTCAATCTTCAATCCTCAATACCCAATCCTCAATCTTCAATCCTCAATCCTCAATCCTCAATTCTCAATCCTCAATCCTCGATACTGAATCCTCAGACCTCAGGCATCAATACTCAACCCACAGTCCTCGTCCTCAATCCACAACCCTCAATCCTCAATCCTCAATCTTCATACATCAATATTCAACCTTCAATCTTCAATCCTCAATCCTCAATCCTCAATGCTCAATCCTCTGTCCTCCAACATCAATCCTGTATCCTCAATCCTGAATCCTCAATCTTCAGCCCACAGTCCTCAACAATCAGTTGTCAATCCTCAATCCTCAATAGAATATCATCAATTCACAGTGTTCAATACTCAGTACTCAATCTGCAATCTTCAAATCTCTATCCACAAACATCAATTGTCATCACTCAACCCTCAACGCTCAGTCCCCAATCCTCAATATTCAATCTTCAATCCTCAGTCCTCAATCCACAATCCTCAACATTCAATCCTCAATAATCAATCTTCGATCCTCAATCCTCAATCCTCAATCCTCAATCCTCAATTCTCAATCCTCGATTGTCAATCTTCAATCCTCAATACTCAATCTTCAATCCTCAATCCTCAATCCTCAATCCACAATCCTCATTCTTCAATCCTCAATACGCTATCCTCAATCTTCAATCCTCAATCCTCAATCCTCAATTCTCAATCCTCAATCCTCAGTCCTCAGTCCTCAAACCTCAATCCTCAACCGTCAGTCCTTATCCTCAATCCTCAATCCTCTATCCTCAATCCTCAACATTCAATCCTCGATATTCAATCCTCAATCCTCAATCCTCAGTCCTCAAACCTTAATCCTGAATCCTCAATCCTGAATCCTCAATCTTCAGCCCACAGTCCTCAACAATCAGTTGTGAATCCTCAATCCTCAATAGAATATCTTCAATTCACAATTTTCAATACTCAATACTCAATCTGCAATCTTCAAATCTCGATCCACAAACATCAATTCTCATAACTCTACCCTCAACACTCCGTCCCCAATCCTCAATTTCCAATCCTCAATCGTCAATCCTCAATCCTCAATCCCCAATTTTCAATCCTCAATCCTCAATACTCAATCTGCAATCCTCAATCCTCAATCCTCCATGCTCAACCCTCAATCCTCAAGGGTCAATCCTCAATCCTCAATCCTCAACACTCAATCCTCAGTCCTCAAACCTCAATCCCGAATCCTCAATCCTGAATCCTCAATCTTCAACACTCAGTCCTCAAATATCAGTTGTCGATCCTCAATCCTCAATAGAATATCCTCAATTCACAGTTTTCAATACTCAATCCCAATTCTTCAATCTTCAAATCTCAATCCACAAACATCAATCCTCGTCACTCAACCATCCACACTCAGTCCTCAATCTTCAATCCTCAATCCTCAATCCTCAATCTTCAATCCTCAATACTCAATCTTCAATCCTCAACCCTCAATTCTCAATCCACAATACTCAATCCTCAAATCTCAATTATCAACCGTCAGTCCTCGTCCTCAATCCTCAAACCTCAATCCTCAATCCTCAATATTCAATCATCAATACTCAATCTTCAATCCTCAATCCTCAATCCTCAATCCTCAATCCTCAATCCTCAATATTCAACACACAACCCTCAGCCATCCATCCTCAATACTCAACCATCAATCCTCAATTCTCAACACTCAATAGATTATACTGAATTCTCATGGTTGAATACTCAATCCAAAGTATACAATAATCAAATCTCAATCCTAAAACATCAATTCTCAACACTCTGTCCTCAACACTCAGTCCTCTCTCTTCAATCCTCCATCCTCAATCCTCAATCCTCAAGCGTCAATCCTCAATCATCAATCCTCAACCCTCTATCCTCAGTCCTCAAACCTCAATCCCGAATCCTCAATCCTCATTCTTCAATCCTCAATACCCAATCCTCAATCTTCAATCCTCAATCCGCAATCCTCAATCCTCAATCCTCAATCCTCAATCTTCAATACTCAATCCTCAATCCTCAATCCTCAACCCTCAATCCTCAATCCTCAGTCCTCAACCCTCAATCTTCAATCCTCAGTACTCAATCTGCAATCCTCAATCGTCAATCCTCAATCCTCAATCCTCATCCTTCAATCCTCGATCCTCAATCCTCAATCCTCAATCTTCAATCCCCAATACTCAATATTCAACCCTCAATCCTCAATCCTCAATTCTCAATCCTCAATCCTCAGTCCTCAGTCCTCAAACCTGAATTGTCAACCCTCAGCCCTTATCCTCAATCCTCAATCCTCAATCCTAAATCATCAATCTTCAATCCTCAATACTCAATCTTCAATCCTCAATCCTCTGTCCTCAAACCTCATTTCTGAATCCTCAATCCTGAATCCGCAATCTTCAGCCCTCAGACCTCAGCAATCAGTAGTCAATCCTCAATCCTCAATAGAATATCCTCAATTCACAGTTTTCAATACTCAATACTCAACCTGCAATCTTCAAATCTCTATGCTCAAACATCAATTCTCATCACTCAACACTCAACACTCAGTCCCCAACCCTCAATATTCAATCCTCAGTCCTCAATCCACAATCCTCAACCTTCAATCCTCAATACTCAATCTTCAATGCTCAATCCTCAATCCTCAATCCTCAATTCTCAATCCTCGATTGTCAATCTTCAATCCTCAATACTCAATCTTCAATCCTCAACCCTCAATCCTCAATCCTCAATCCTCATTCTTCAATCCTCAATACCCAATCCTCAATCTTCAATCCTCAATCCTCAATCCTCAATTCTCAATCCACAATCCTCAGTCCTCAGTCCTCAAACTTCAATACTCAACCGTCAGCCCTCATCCTCAATCCTCAATCCTCTATCCTCAATACTCAACATTCAATCCTCGATACTCAAACCTCAATCCTTAATCCTCAATCCGCAATCCTCAATCCTCAATCCTCAATCCTCAATCCTGAATCCTCAATCCTCAATCCTCAATCGTCATTCTTCAATCCTCAATACTCAATCTTCAAATCTCAATCCTCAATCCTCAATCCTCAATCCTCATTCTTCAATCCTCAATACCCAATCCTCAATCTTCAATCCTCAATCCTCAATCGTCAATCCTCAATCCTCAATCCTTAATCTTCAACACTCAGTCCTCAAAAATCAATTGTCAATCCTCAATCCTCAATAGAATATCCTGAATTCACAGTTTTCAATACTCAATCCCAATTCTTCAATCTTCAAATCTCAATCCACAAACATCAATTCTCATCACTCAACCATCAACACTCAGTCCTCAATCTTCAATCCTCAATCCTCAATCCTCAATCTTCAATACTCAATACTCAATCTTCAATCCTCAATCCTCAATTCTCAATCCTCAATACTCAATCCTCAAATCTCAATTATCAACCGTCAGTCCTCGTCCTGAATCCTCAAACCTCAATCCTCAATCCCCAATATTCAATCATCAATACTCAATCTTCAATCCTCAATCCTCAATCCTCGACCCTCAATCCCCAATCCTCAATCTTCAATCCTCAATAATCAATCTGCAATCCTCAATCCTCAATCCTCAATCCTCAATCCTCCATCCTCAATATTCAACGCACAACCCTCAACCATCAATCCTCAATACTCGATCGTCAATCCTCAATCCCCAATCCTCAATCTTCAATCCTCAATCCTCAATCCTCAATTCTCAATCCACAATCCTCAGTCCTCAGTCCTCAAACTTCAATCCTCAACCGTCAGCCCTCATCCTCAATCCTCAATCCTCTATCCTCAATCCTCAACATACAATCCTCGATACTCAAACCTCAATCCTCAATAGTCAATCCTCAATCCTCAATCCTCAATCCTCAATCCTCAATCCTGAATCCTCAGTCCTCAATCCTCAATCGTCAGTCTTCAATCCTCAATACTCAATCTTCAAACCTCAATCCTCAATACTCAATCCTCAATCCTCATTCTTCAATCCTCAATACCCAATCCTCAATCTTCAATCCTCAATCCTCAATCCTCAATCCTCAATCCTCAATCCTCAATCCTCAATCCTCAATCCTCATTCTTCAACCCTCAATACCCAATCCTCAATCATCAATACTCAATCCTCAATCCTCAATCCTCAATCCTCAATCCCCAATCGTCAGTCCTCAAACCACAATCCTGAATCCTCAATCCTGAAACCTCAATCTTCAGACCTCAGTCCTCAACAATCAGTTGTCAATACTCAATCCTCAATAGTATACCATCAATTCACAGCTTTCAATACTCAATACTCAATCTGCAATCTTCAAATCTCTGTCCACAAACATCAATTCTCTTCACTCAACCCTCAACACTCAGTCCCCAATCCTCAATCTTCAATCCTCAATCCTCAACCCTCAATCCTCAATCCTCAATCTTCAATGCTCAATACTCAATCATCAATCCTCAGACCTGAATCCTCAATACTCAATCCTCAATCCTCAATCGTCAGTCTTCAATCCTCAATCCTCAACTCTCAATCCTCAATCCTCAATCCTCAATCCCCAATCCTCATTCTTCAATCCTCAATACCCAATCCTCAATCTTCAATCCTCAATACCCAATCCTCAATCACAATCGTCAATCCTCAATCCTCAATCCTCAATCCGCAACCCTCATTCTTCAATCCTCAATACCCAACCCTCAATCTTCAATACTCAATCCTCAATCCCCAATCCTCAATCCTCAATCCTCAATCCTCAATCTTCAATCCTCAATACTCAATCTGCAATCCTCAATCGTCAATCCTCAATCCTCAATCCTCATCCTTCAATCATCGATCCTCAATCCTCAATCCTCAATCTTCAATCCTCAATACTCAATATTCAACCCTCAATCCTCAATCCTCAATCCTCAATCTTCAATCCTCAATACTCAATCTGCAATCCTCAATCGTCAATCCTCAATCCTCAATCCTCATCCTTCAATCCTCGACCCTCAATCCCCAATCCTCAATCTTCAATCCTCAATACTCAATATTCAACCCTCAATCCTCAATCCTCAATTCTCAATCCTCAATCATCAGTCCTCAGTCCTCAAACCTCAATTCTCAACCCTCAGCCCTCATCCTCAATCCTCAATCCTCAATCCTAAATCCTCAATCTTCAATCCTCAATACTCAACCTTCAACCCTCAATCCTCTGTCCTCAAACCTCATTTCTGAATCCTCAATCCTGAATCCTCAATCTTCAGCCCTCAGACCTCAACAATCAGTAGTCAATCCTCAATCCTCAATAGAATATCCTCAATTCACAGTTTTCAATACTCAATACTCAACCTGCAATCTCCAAATCTCTATGCTCAAACATCAATTCTCATCACTCAACACTCAACACTCAGCCCCCAACCCTCAATATTCAATCCTCAATCCTCAGTCCTCAATCCACAATCCTCAACCTTCAATCCTCAATACTCAATCTTCAATGCTCAATCCTCAATCCTCAATCCTCAATTCTCAATCCTCGATTGTCAATCTTCAATCCTCAATACTCAATCTTCAATCCTCAACCCTCAATCCTCAATCCTCAATCCTCATTCTTCAATCCTCAATACCCAATCCTCAATCTTCAATCCTCAATCCTCAATCCTCAATTCTCAATCCACAATCCTCAGTCCTCAGTCCTCAAACTTCAATCCTCAACCGTCAGCCCTCATCCTCAATCCTCAATCCTCTATCCTCAATCCTCAACATTCAATCCTCGATACGCAAACCTCAATCCTCAATCCTCAATCCGCAATCCTCAATCCTCAATCCTGAATCCTCAATCCTGAATCCTCAATCCTCAATCCTCAATCGTCATTCTTCAATCCTCAATACTCAATCTTCAAATCTCAATCCTCAATCCTCAATCCTCAATCCCCATTCTTCAATCCTCAATACCCAATCCTCAATCTTCAATCCTCAATCCTCAATCCTGAATCCTCAATCCTGAATCCTCAATCTTCAGACCTCAGTCCTCAACAATCAGTTGTCAATACTCAATCCTCAATAGTATACCATCAATTCACAGTTTTCATTACTCAATACTCAATCTGCAATCTTCAAATCTCTGTCCACAAACATCAATTCTCTTCACTCAACCTCAACACTCAGTCCCCAATCCTCAATCTTCAATCCTCAATCCTCAACCCTCAATCCTCAATCCTCAATCTTCAATGCTCAATACTCAATCATCTATCCTCAGACCTCAATCCTCAATACTCAATCCTCAATCCTCAATCGTCAGTCTTCAATCCTCAATACTCAACTCTCAATACTCAGTCCTCAATCCTCAATCCCCAATCCTCATTCTTCAATCCTCAATACGCAATCCTCAATCTTCAATCCTCAATACTCAATCCTCAATTCTCAATCCTCAATCCTCAGTCCTCAGTCCTCAAACCTCAATCCTCAACCCTCAGCCCTCATCCTCAATCCTCAATCATCAATCCTCAATCCTCAATCCTCAATCTTCAATCCTCAATACTCAATCTTCAATCCTCAATCCTCAGTCCTCAAACCTGAATTCTGAATCCTCAATCCTGAATCCTCAATCTTCAGCCTTCAGTCCTCAACAATCAGCTGTCAATCCTCAATCCTCAATAGAATATCCTCAATTCACAGTTTTCAATACACAATACTCAATATGCAATCTTCAAATCTCTATCCGCAAACATCAATGCTCATCACTCAACCCTCAACACTCAGTGCTCAATGTTCAATCTTCAATCCTCAATTATCAATCTTCAATCCTCAATACTGAATCTTCAATCCTCAATCCTCAATCCTCAATCCTCAATCCTCAATCCTCAATCCTCAATCCTGAATCCTCAATCCTCAATCCTCAATCGTCAGTCTTCAATCCTCAATACTCAATCTTCAAACCTCAATCCTCAATCCTCAATCCTCAATCCTCATTCTTCAATCCTCAATACCCAATCCTCAATCACAATCCTCAATCCTCAATCTTCAATCCTCAATCCTCAATCCTCAACCCTCATTCTTCAATCCTCAATACCCAATCCTCAATCTTCAATACTCAATCCTCAATCCTCAATCCTCAATCCTCAATCCTCAATCCTCAATCCTCAATCCTCAATCTTCAATCCTCAATACTCAATCTGCAATCCTCAATCGTCAATCCTCAATCCTCAATCCTCATCCTTCAATCCTCGATCCTCAATCCTCAATCCTCAATCTTCAATCCTCAATACTCAAAATTCAACCCTCAATCCTCAATCCTCAATTCTCAATCCTCAATCCTCAATCCTCAGTCTTCAGTCCTCAAACCTCAATTCTCAACCCTCAGCCCTCATCCTCAATCCTCAATCCTCAATCCTCAATACTCAATCTGCAATCCTCAATCCTCAATCCTCCATGCTCAACCCTCAATCCTCAAGGGTCAATCCTCAATCCTCAATCCTCAACCCTCAATCCTCAGTCCTCAAACCTCAATCCCGAATCCTCAATCCTGAATCTTCAATCTTCAACACTCAGTCCTCAAAAATCAATTGTCAATCCTCAATCCTCAATAGAATATCCTCAACTCACAGTTTTCAATACTCAATCCCAATTCTTCAATCTTCAAATCTCAATCCACAATCATCAATTCTCATCACTCAACCATCAACACTCAGTCCTCAATCTTCAATCCTCAATCCTCAATCCTCAATCTTCAATCCTCAATCCTCAATTCTCAATCCTCAATACTCAATCTTCAAATCTCAATCCTCAACCGTCAGTCCTCGTCCTCAATCCTCAAACCTCAATCCTCAATCCTCAATATTCAATCATCAATACTCAATCTTCAATCCTCAATCCTCAATCCTCAATCCTCAATCCTCAATCCTCAATCCTCAATCCTCAATCCCCAATCCTCAATATTCAACACACAACCCTCAGCCATCCACCCTCAATACTCAACCATCAATCCTCAATTCTCAACATTCAATAGTATATACTGAATTCCCATGGTTGAATACTCAATCCAAAATATTCAATAATCAAATCTCAATCCTCAAACATCAACTCTCAACACTCAGTCCTCAACACTCAGTCCTCTCTCTTCAGTCCTCCATCCTCAATCCTCAATCCTCAAGCTTCAATCCTCAATCATCAATCCTCAACCCTCAATCCTCAGTCCTCAAACCTCAATCCCGAATCCTCAATCCTGAATCCTCAATCTTCAGCCCTCAGTCCTCAACAATCATCTGTCTATCCTCAATCCTCAATAGAATATCCTCAATTCACAGTTTTCAATACTCAATCCCCGTTCTCCAATCTTCAAATCTCAATCCACAAACATCAATTCTCATTACTCCACCCTCAACACTCAGTCCTCAATCTTCAATCCTCAATCCTCAATCCTCAATCTTCAATCCTCAATACTCAACCTTCCATCCACAATACTCAGTCTTCAATCCTCAATACCCAATCCTCAATCTTCAATCCTCAATCCTCAATCCTCAATTCTCAATCCTCAATCCTCGATACTGAATCCTCAGACCTCAGGCATCAATACTCAACCCACAGTCCTCGTCCTCAATCCACAACCCTCAATCCTCAATCCTCAATCTTCATACATCAATATTCAACCTTCAATCTTCAATCCTCAATCCTCAATCCTCAATGCTCAATCCTCTGTCCTCCAACATCAATCCTGTATCCTCAATCCTGAATCCTCTATCTTCAGCCCTCAGTCCTCAACAATCATCTGTCTATCCTCAATCCTCAATAGAATATCCTCAATTCACAGTTTTCAATACTCAATCCCCGTTCTCGAATCTTCAAATCTCAATCCACAAACATCAATTCTCATTACTCCACCCTCAACACTCAGTCCTCAATCTTCAATCCTCAATCCTCAATCCTCAATCTTCAATCCTCAATACTCAACCTTCCATCCACAATACTCAATCTTCAATCCTCAATACCCAATCCTCAATCTTCAATCCTCAATCCTCAATCCTCAATTCTCAATCCTCAATCCTCGATACTGAATCCTCAGACCTCAGGCATCAATACTCAACCCACAGTCCTCGTCCTCAATCCACAACCCTCAATCCTCAATCCTCAATCTTCATACATCAATATTCAACCTTCAATCTTCAATCCTCAATCCTCAATCCTCAATGCTCAATCCTCTGTCCTCCAACATCAATCCTGTATCCTCAATCCTGAATCCTCAATCTTCAGCCCACAGTCCTCAACAATCAGTTGTCAATCCTCAATCCTCAATAGAATATCATCAATTCACAGTGTTCAATACTCAGTACTCAATCTGCAATCTTCAAATCTCTATCCACAAACATCAATTGTCATCACTCAACCCTCAACGCTCAGTCCCCAATCCTCAATATTCAATCTTCAATCCTCAGTCCTCAATCCACAATCCTCAACATTCAATCCTCAATAATCAATCTTCGATCCTCAATCCTCAATCCTCAATCCTCAATCCTCAATTCTCAATCCTCGATTGTCAATCTTCAATCCTCAATACTCAATCTTCAATCCTCAATCCTCAATCCTCAATCCACAATCCTCATTCTTCAATCCTCAATACGCTATCCTCAATCTTCAATCCTCAATCCTCAATCCTCAATTCTCAATCCTCAATCCTCAGTCCTCAGTCCTCAAACCTCAATCCTCAACCGTCAGTCCTTATCCTCAATCCTCAATCCTCTATCCTCAATCCTCAACATTCAATCCTCGATATTCAATCCTCAATCCTCAATCCTCAGTCCTCAAACCTTAATCCTGAATCCTCAATCCTGAATCCTCAATCTTCAGCCCACAGTCCTCAACAATCAGTTGTGAATCCTCAATCCTCAATAGAATATCTTCAATTCACAATTTTCAATACTCAATACTCAATCTGCAATCTTCAAATCTCGATCCACAAACATCAATTCTCATAACTCTACCCTCAACACTCCGTCCCCAATCCTCAATTTCCAATCCTCAATCGTCAATCCTCAATCCTCAATCCCCAATTTTCAATCCTCAATCCTCAATACTCAATCTGCAATCCTCAATCCTCAATCCTCCATGCTCAACCCTCAATCCTCAAGGGTCAATCCTCAATCCTCAATCCTCAACACTCAATCCTCAGTCCTCAAACCTCAATCCCGAATCCTCAATCCTGAATCCTCAATCTTCAACACTCAGTCCTCAAATATCAGTTGTCGATCCTCAATCCTCAATAGAATATCCTCAATTCACAGTTTTCAATACTCAATCCCAATTCTTCAATCTTCAAATCTCAATCCACAAACATCAATCCTCGTCACTCAACCATCCACACTCAGTCCTCAATCTTCAATCCTCAATCCTCAATCCTCAATCTTCAATCCTCAATACTCAATCTTCAATCCTCAACCCTCAATTCTCAATCCACAATACTCAATCCTCAAATCTCAATTATCAACCGTCAGTCCTCGTCCTCAATCCTCAAACCTCAATCCTCAATCCTCAATATTCAATCATCAATACTCAATCTTCAATCCTCAATCCTCAATCCTCAATCCTCAATCCTCAATCCTCAATATTCAACACACAACCCTCAGCCATCCATCCTCAATACTCAACCATCAATCCTCAATTCTCAACACTCAATAGATTATACTGAATTCTCATGGTTGAATACTCAATCCAAAGTATACAATAATCAAATCTCAATCCTAAAACATCAATTCTCAACACTCTGTCCTCAACACTCAGTCCTCTCTCTTCAATCCTCCATCCTCAATCCTCAATCCTCAAGCGTCAATCCTCAATCATCAATCCTCAACCCTCTATCCTCAGTCCTCAAACCTCAATCCCGAATCCTCAATCCTCATTCTTCAATCCTCAATACCCAATCCTCAATCTTCAATCCTCAATCCGCAATCCTCAATCCTCAATCCTCAATCCTCAATCTTCAATACTCAATCCTCAATCCTCAATCCTCAACCCTCAATCCTCAATCCTCAGTCCTCAACCCTCAATCTTCAATCCTCAGTACTCAATCTGCAATCCTCAATCGTCAATCCTCAATCCTCAATCCTCATCCTTCAATCCTCGATCCTCAATCCTCAATCCTCAATCTTCAATCCCCAATACTCAATATTCAACCCTCAATCCTCAATCCTCAATTCTCAATCCTCAATCCTCAGTCCTCAGTCCTCAAACCTGAATTGTCAACCCTCAGCCCTTATCCTCAATCCTCAATCCTCAATCCTAAATCATCAATCTTCAATCCTCAATACTCAATCTTCAATCCTCAATCCTCTGTCCTCAAACCTCATTTCTGAATCCTCAATCCTGAATCCGCAATCTTCAGCCCTCAGACCTCAGCAATCAGTAGTCAATCCTCAATCCTCAATAGAATATCCTCAATTCACAGTTTTCAATACTCAATACTCAACCTGCAATCTTCAAATCTCTATGCTCAAACATCAATTCTCAACACTCAACACTCAACACTCAGTCCCCAACCCTCAATATTCAATCCTCAGTCCTCAATCCACAATCCTCAACCTTCAATCCTCAATACTCAATCTTCAATGCTCAATCCTCAATCCTCAATCCTCAATTCTCAATCCTCGATTGTCAATCTTCAATCCTCAATACTCAATCTTCAATCCTCAACCCTCAATCCTCAATCCTCAATCCTCATTCTTCAATCCTCAATACCCAATCCTCAATCTTCAATCCTCAATCCTCAATCCTCAATTCTCAATCCACAATCCTCAGTCCTCAGTCCTCAAACTTCAATACTCAACCGTCAGCCCTCATCCTCAATCCTCAATCCTCTATCCTCAATACTCAACATTCAATCCTCGATACTCAAACCTCAATCCTTAATCCTCAATCCGCAATCCTCAATCCTCAATCCTCAATCCTCAATCCTGAATCCTCAATCCTCAATCCTCAATCGTCATTCTTCAATCCTCAATACTCAATCTTCAAATCTCAATCCTCAATCCTCAATCCTCAATCCTCATTCTTCAATCCTCAATACCCAATCCTCAATCTTCAATCCTCAATCCTCAATCCTCAATCCTCAATCCTCAATCCTTAATCTTCAACACTCAGTCCTCAAAAATCAATTGTCAATCCTCAATCCTCAATAGAATATCCTGAATTCACAGTTTTCAATACTCAATCCCAATTCTTCAATCTTCAAATCTCAATCCACAAACATCAATTCTCATCACTCAACCATCAACACTCAGTCCTCAATCTTCAATCCTCAATCCTCAATCCTCAATCTTCAATACTCAATACTCAATCTTCAATCCTCAATCCTCAATTCTCAATCCTCAATACTCAATCCTCAAATCTCAATTATCAACCGTCAGTCCTCGTCCTGAATCCTCAAACCTCAATCCTCAATCCCCAATATTCAATCATCAATACTCAATCTTCAATCCTCAATCCTCAATCCTCGACCCTCAATCCCCAATCCTCAATCTTCAATCCTCAATAATCAATCTGCAATCCTCAATCCTCAATCCTCAATCCTCAATCCTCCATCCTCAATATTCAACGCACAACCCTCAACCATCAATCCTCAATACTCGATCGTCAATCCTCAATCCCCAATCCTCAATCTTCAATCCTCAATCCTCAATCCTCAATTCTCAATCCACAATCCTCAGTCCTCAGTCCTCAAACTTCAATCCTCAACCGTCAGCCCTCATCCTCAATCCTCAATCCTCTATCCTCAATCCTCAACATACAATCCTCGATACTCAAACCTCAATCCTCAATAGTCAATCCTCAATCCTCAATCCTCAATCCTCAATCCTCAATCCTGAATCCTCAGTCCTCAATCCTCAATCGTCAGTCTTCAATCCTCAATACTCAATCTTCAAACCTCAATCCTCAATACTCAATCCTCAATCCTCATTCTTCAATCCTCAATACCCAATCCTCAATCTTCAATCCTCAATCCTCAATCCTCAATCCTCAATCCTCAATCCTCAATCCTCAATCCTCAATCCTCAATCTTCAATCCTCAATACTCAACCTTCAACCCTCAATCCTCTGTCCTCAAACCTCATTTCTGAATCCTCAATCCTGAATCCTCAATCTTCAGCCCTCAGTCCTCAACAATCAGTAGTGAATCCTCAATCCTCAATAGAATATCCTCTATTCACAGTTTTCAATACTCAATACTCAATCTGCAATCTTCAAATCTCTATGCACAAACATCAATTCTCATCACTCAATACTCAACACTCAGTCCCCAACCCTCAATATTCAATCCTCAATCCTCAGTCCTCAATCCACAATCCTCAACCTTCAATCCTCAATACTCAATCTTCAATGCTCAATCCTCAATCCTCAATCCTCAATTCTCAATCCTCAATCCTCAGTCCTCAGTCCTCAGTCCTCAAACCTCAATTCTCAACCCTCAGCCCTCATCCTCAATCCTCAATCCTCAATCCTAAATCCTCAATCTTCAATCCTCAATACTCAATCTTCAATCCTCAATCCTCTGTCCTCATACTCAATCCTCAATCATCAATCCTCAATCCTCAATCCTCAATCTTCAATCCTCAATACTCAATCTTCAATCCTCAACCCCCAGTCCTCGCCCTGAATCCACAACCCTCAATCCTCAATCCTCAATCTTCTATCATTAATATTCAATCTTCAATCCACAATCGTCAATCCTCAATCCTCAATCCTCGACCCTCAATCCTCAACGTTCAATCCTCAATACCCTATCCACAGTCTTCAATCCTCGATCCTCAATCCTCAATCCTCAATCCTCAATCCTCAGTCCTCAAACCTCAATCCTGAATCCTCAATCCCGAATCCTCAATCTTCAGCCCTGAGTCCTCAACAATCAGTTGTTTAATCCCCAATCCTCAATAGAATGTCCTCAATTCACAGTTTTCAATACTCAATACTCAACCTGCAATCTTCAGATCTCTATCCACAAACATCAATTCTCATCACTCAACCTCAATGCTCAGTCCCCAATCCTCATTCCTCAATCCTCAACCGTCTATCCTCGTCCTCAAACCTCAAACCACAATCCTCCATCCTCAATCTTCAACCGTCAATACTCAATCCTCAATCCTCAATCCTCAATCCTCAATCTTCAATCGTCAGTCCCCAATCCTCAATCTTCAATCCTCAATCCTCAATCCTCAATCCCCGATCCTCTATTCTCAATCCTCAATCCTCAGTCCTCAATGTTCAACCAGCAATACCCAATCCTCAATCTTCAATACTCAATCATCAATCCTCAGACCTCAATCCTCAATACTCAATCCGCAATACCCAGTCCTCAATCTTCAATCCTCAACCCTCAATCCTCAGTCCTCAATACTCAATCCTCAATCCCCAATCCTCATTCTTCAATCCTCAATACCCAATCCTCAATCTTCAATCCTCAATACTCAAATCCTCAATTCTCAATCCTCAATCCTCAGTCCTCGGTCCTCAAACCTCAATCCTCAACCCTCGGCCCTCATCCTCAATCCTCAATCATCAATCCTCAATCCTCAATCCTCAATCTTCAATCCTCAATACTCAATCTTCAATCCTCAATCCTCAGTCCTCAAACCTGAATTCTGAATCCTCAATCATGAATCCTCAATCTTGAGCCTTCAGTCCTCAACAATCAGCTGTCAATCCTCAATCCTCAATAGAATATCCTCAATTCACAGTTTTCAATACTCAATACTCAATCTGCAAACTTCAAACCTCTATCCACAAACATCAATTCTCATCACTCAACCCTCAACACTCAGTCCTCAATTTTCAATCCTCAATCCTCAATCCTCAATCCTCAATCGTCAATCTTCAATCCTCAATACTCTATTTTCAATCCTCAATCCTCAATCCTCATTCCTCGTTCTTCAATCCTCAATACCCAATCCTCAATCTTCAATCCTCAATCCTTAATCCTTAATCCTCAATCTTCAATGCTCAATACTCAATCATCAATCCTCAGACCTCAATCCTCAATACTCAATCCTCAATCCTCAATCGTCAGTCTTCAATCCTCAACCCTCAACTCTCAATCCTCAATCCTCAATCCCCAATCCTCATTCTTCAATCCTCAATACCCAATCCTCAATCTTCAATCCTCAATACTCAAATCCTCAATTCTCAATCCTCAATCCTCAGTCCTCAGTCCTCAAACCTCAATCCTCAACCCTCAGCCCTCATCCTCAATCCTCAATCATCAATCCTCAATCCTCAATCCTCAATCTTCAATCCTCAATACTCAATCTTCAATCCTCAATCCTCAGTCCTCAAACCTGAATTCTGAATCCTCAATCCTGAATCCTCAATCTTCAGCCTTCAGTCCTCAACAATCAGCAGTCAATCCTCAATCCTCAATAGAATATCCTCAATTCACAGTTTTCAATACTCAATACTCAATCTGCAAACTTCAAACCTCTATCCACAAACATCATTTCTCATCACTCAACCCTCAACACTCAGTCCTCAATCCTCAATCCTCAATCCTCAATCCTCAATCCTCAATCGTCAATCTTCAATCCTCAATACTCTATTTTCAATCCTCAATCCTCAATCCTCAATCCTCATTCCTCGTTCTTCAATCCTCAATACCCAATCCTCAATCTTCAATCCTCAACCCTCAATCCTCAATTCTCAATCCTCAATCCTCAGTCCTCAGTCCTTAGACCTCAATCCTCAACCCTCAGCCCTCATCCTCAATCCTCAATCCTCAATCCTCAATCCTCAATCTTCAGCCCTCAGACCTCAACAATCAGTTGTCAATCCTCAATCGTCAATAGAATATCATCAATTCATAGTTTCAATACTCAATACTCAATCTGCAATCTTCAAATCTCTATCAACAAACATCAATGCTCATCACTCAACCCTCAACACTCAGTGCTCAATGTTCAATCTTCAATCCTCAATTATCAATCTTCAATCCTCAATACTGAATCTTCAATCCTCAATCCTCAATCCTCAATCCTCAATCCTCAATCCTCAATCCTGAATCCTCAATCTTCAATCCTCAATCCTCAATACTCAATCCACAATCCTCATTCTTCAATCCTCAATACCCAATTCTCAATCTTCAATAATCAATCCTCAATCCTCAATTCTCAATCCACAATCCTCAGTCCTCAGTCCTCAAACTTCAATCCTCAACCGTCAGCCGTCATCCTCAATCTTCAATCCTCAATATTCAACACACAACCCTCAGCCATCCATCCTCAATACTCAACCATCAATCCTCAATTCTCAACATTCAATAGTATATACTGAATTCCCATGGTTGAATACTCAATCCAAAATATAGAATAATCAAATCTCAATCCTCAAACATCAACTCTCAACACTCAGTCCTCAACACTCCGTCCTCTCTCTTCAGTCCTCCATCCTCAATCCTCAATCCTCAAGCGTCAATCCTCAATCATCAATCCTCAACCCTCAATCCTCAGTCCTCAAACCTCAATCCCGAATCCTCAATCCTGAATCCTCAATGTTCAGCCCTCAGTCCTCAACAATCAACTGTCTATCCTCAATCCTCAATAGAATATCCTCAATTCACAGTTTTCAATACTCAACCCCGTTCTCCAATCTTCAAATCTCAATTCACAAACATCAATTCTCATCACTCCACCCTCAACACTCAGTCCTCAATCTTCAATCCTCAATCCTCAATCCTCAATCTTCAATCCTCAATACTCAACCTTCAATCTACAATAATCAATCTTCAATCCTCAATCCTCAATCCTCAATCCTCAATTCTCAATCCTCGATTGTCAATCTTCAATCCTCAATACTCAATCTTCAATCCTCAATCCTCAATCCTCAATCCACAATCCTCATTCTTCAATCCTCAATACGCAATCCTCAATCTTCAAATCTCAATCCACAGACATCAATTCTCATAACTCTACCCTCAACACTCCGTCCCCAATCCTCAATTTCCAATCCTCGATCGTCAATCCTCAATCCTCAATCCCCAATTTTCAATCCTCAATCCTCAATACTCAATCTGCAATCCTCAATCCTCAATCCTCCATGCTCAACCCTCAATCCTCAAGGGTCAATCCTCAATCCTCAATCCTCAACCCTCAATCCTCAGTCCTCAAACCTCAATCCCAAATCCTCAATCCTGAATCCTCAATCTTCAACACTCAGTCCTCAAATATCAGTTGTCAATCCTCAATCCTCAATAGAATATCCTCAATTCACAGTTTTCAATACTCAATCCCAATTCTTCAATCTTCAAATCTCAATCCACAAACATCAATACTCGCCACTCAACCATCAACACTCAATCCTCAATCCTCAATCTTCAATCCTCAATACTCAATCTTCAATCCTCAATCCTCAATTCTCAATCCACAATACTCAATCCTCAAATCTCAATTATCAACCGTCAGTCCTCGTCCTCAATCCTCAAACCTCAATCCTCAATCTTCAATATTCAATCATCAATACTCAATCTTCAATCCTCAATCCTCAATCCTCAATCCTCAATCCTCAATCCTCAATCCTCGGACCCCAAACATCAATACTCCATCCTCAGTCCTCGTCCTCAATCCACAACCCTCAATCCTCAATCCTCAATCTTCAATCATCAATATTCAATATTCAGTCCTCAATCCTCAATCCTCAATCCTCAATCCTCACTCCTCAATCCTCAATGTTCAATCCGCAATACCCAATCCTCAATCTTCAATACTCAATCCTCAATCCTCAATCCTCAATCCTCAATCCTCAATCCTCAATCCTCAATCCTCAATCCTCAATCCTCAATCTTCAATCCTCAATCCTCAATCCTCAGTCCTCAATACACAACCATCAATCCTCAATCCTCAGTCTTCAACCCTCAATACTGAATCTTTAATCCTCAATCCTCAATCCTCAATCCTTAATCCTGAATCCTCAATCCTCAATCCTCAATCCTCATTCTTCAATCCTGAATACCCAATCCTCAATCATCATTCCTCAATCCTCAATCCTCAATCCTCAATCCTCAATTGTCAATCCTCAATCCTCAGTCCTCAGTCCTCAAACCACAATCCTCAATCCTCAGCCCTCATCCTCAATCCTCAATCCTCAATCCTCAGCCCTCCGTCCTCAAACCTCAGTCCTCAGCCCTCAGACCTCATCCTCAACCCTCAATCCTCAATCCTCAATCCTCAATCCTCAAACTTCAATCCTCAATACTCAATCTTCAATCCTCAATCCTCAATCCTCAGTCATCAATCCTCAATCTTCAATTCTCAATCGTCAATCCCCACTCCTCAATCCTCCACACCCAATCCTCAATCTTCAATCCTCAATCCTCAATCCTCAATTCTCAATCCTCAATCCTCAATCCTCAGACCTCAAACATCAATACTCGACCCTCAGTCCTCGTCCTCAATACACAACCCTCAATCCTCGATCCTCCATCTTCAATCATCAATAATCAATCTTCAATTCTCAACCCTCAATCCTCAATACTCAATCCTCAATCCTCAATGTTCAATCCTCAATACCCAATCCTCAACCCTCAACCCTCAATCGTCAACCTCCAATCCTGAATACTCAATCTTCAATCCTCAACCCTCCATCCTCAATCCTCAATCCTCATTCTTCAATCCTCAATACCCAATCCTCAATCTTCAATCCTCAATCCTCAATCCTCAATTTTCAATCCTCAATCCTCAGTCCTCAGTCCTCAAACCTCAATCCTCAACACTCATTCCTCATCCTCAATCATCAATCCTCAATGCTCAATCCTCAATCCTCAATACTCAATGTTCAATCCTCAATACCCAATCCTCAATCTTCAATCCTCAATCCTGAATCCTCAATCCTCAATCCTCAATCCTCAATCCTCAATCCTCAGTCCTCAAACCACAATCCTGAATCCTCAATCCTGAATCCTCAATCTTCAGCCCTCAGTCCTCAACAATCACTTGTCAATCCACAACCCTCAATAGAACATCCTCAGTACAGAGCTTTCCATACGCACTACTCAGTATGCAATCTTCAAATCTCTATCCGCAAACATCAATTCTCATCACTCAACCCTCAACACTCAATCCCCAATCCTCAATCTTCAATCCTGAATACTCAATCTTCACTCCTCAATCCTCAATACTCAATCCTCAATCCTCAATCCTCAATCTTCAATCCTCAATACTAAATCTTCAATCCTCTATCCTCAATACTCAATCCTCAGTATTCAATCCTCAACCCTCAATCCTCACTCCTCAATCCTCATTCTTCAATCCTCAGGATCCAATCCTCAATCTTCAATCCTCAATCCTCAATCCTCAATTCTCAAAATTCAATCCTTAGTCCTGAGTCCTCAAACCTCAATCCTAATCCTTCAATCCTCAATACCCAATCCTCAATCTTCAATCCTCAATCCTCAATCATCAATTCTCAATCCTTAATCCTCAATCCTCGGACCCCAAACATCAATACTCAATCCTCAGTCCTCGTCCTCAATCCACAACCCCCAATCCTCAATCCTCAATCTTCAATCATCAATATTCAATCTTCAGTCCTCAATCCTCAATCCTCAATCCTCAATCCTCAATCCACAATGTTCAATCCGCAATACCCAATCCTCAATCTTCAATACTCAATCCTCAATCCACAATCCTCAATCCTCAATCCTCAATCCTCAATCCTCAATCCTCAATCTTCAATCCTCAATCCTCAATCCTCACTCCTCAATACTCAACCATCAATCCTCAATTCCCAATACGCAATACTCAATCCTCGATCTTCAACCCTCAATCCTCAATCCTCAGTCCTCAATCCTCATTCTTCAATCCTCAGTACCCGATCCTCAATCTTCAATCCTCAATCCTCAATCCTCAATGCTCAATCCTCAATCCTCAGTCCTCAGTCCTCAAACCTCAGACCTCAAACATCAATACTCAACCCTCAGTCCTCGTCCTCAATCCACAACCCTCAATCCTCAATCCTCAATCTTCAATCCTCAACCCTCAACCATCAATACTCAATTCTCAATACTCAATAGAATATCCTGAATTCTCATGGTTCAATACTCAATCCACAATATTCTATAATCAAATGTCAATCCTCAAACATCAATTCTCAACACTCAATGCTCAACACTCAGTCCTCTCTCTTCAATCCTCCATCCTCAACTCTGAATCCTCAAGCGTCAATACTCAATCGTCAATCCTCAACCCTCAATCCTCAGCCCTCAAACCTCAATACCGAATCCTCAATCCTAAATCCTCAGTCTTCAGCCCTCAGTCCTCAAAAATCAACTATCAATCCTCAATCCTGAATAGAATATCCTCAATTTCCAGTTTTCCATACTCAATCCCCATTCTTCAATCTTCAAATCTGAATCCACAAACATCAATTCTAATCACTCAAGCATCAACACTCAGTCCTCAATCTTCAATCCTCAATCCTCAATCCTCAATCTTCAATCATCAATATTCAATATTCAGTCCTCAATCCTCAATCCTCAATCCTCAATCCTCAATCCTCAATCCTCAATGTTCAATCCGCAATACCCAATCCTCAATCTTCAATACTCAATCCTCAATCCTCAATACTCAATCCTCAATCCTCAATACTCAATCCTCAATCCTCAATCATCAATCCTCAATCTTCAATCCTCAATCCTCAATCCTCAGTCCTCAATACTCAACCATCAATCCTCAATCCTCAATCCTCAATCATCAACCCTCAATACTGAATCTTTAATCCTCAATCCTCAATCCTCAATCCTTAATCCTGAATCCTCAATACTCAATCCTCAATCCTCATTCTTCAATCCTGAATACCCAATCCTCAATCATCAATCCTCAATCCTCAATCCTCAATCCTCAATCCTCAATTGTCAATCCTCAATCCTCAGTCCTCAGTCCTCAAACCACAATCTTCAATCCTCAGCCCTCATCCTCAATCCTCAATCCTCAATCCTCAGTCCTCCGTCCTCAAACCTCAGTCCTCAGCCCTCAGACCTCATCCTCAATCCTCAATCCTCAATCCTCAATCCTCAAACTTGAAACCTCAATACTCAATCTTCAATCCTCAATCCTCAATCCTCAGTCATCAATCCTCAATCTACAATTCTTAATCCTCAATCCTCATTCTTCGATCCTCAACACCCAATCCTCAATCTTCAATCCTCAATACTCAATCCTCAATTCTCAATCCTCAATCCTCAATCCTCAGACCTCAAACATCAATACTCAACCCTCAGACCTCGTCCTCAATCCACAACACTCAATCCTCGATCCTCAATCTTCAATCATCAATATTCAATCTTCATTCCTCAACCCTCAATCCTCAATACTCAATCCTCAATGCTCAATGATCAATCCTCAATACCCAATCCTCAATCTTCAATCCTCAATCCTCAATCCTCAATCCTCAATCCTCAATCCTCAATCCTCAGTCCTCAAACCTCAATCCTGAATCCTCAATCCTGAATCCTCAATGTTCAGCCCTCAGTCCACAACAATCAGTTGTCAATCCTCAATCCACAATAGAATATCCTCAATTCACAGGTTTCATTGCTCAATACTCGACCTGCAATCTTCAAATCTCTATCCACAAGCATCAATTCTCATCACTCAACACTCAACACTCAGTCCCCAATCCTGAATCTTCAATCCTCAATCCTCAATCCTCAATCCTCAATCCGCAATCTTCAATCCTCAATCCTCAATGCTCAATTCTCAGTCCTCAATCCTCAAACCTCAATCTTCAATCCTCAACACTCAATCTTCAATCCTCAATCCTCAATCCTCAGTCATCAATCCTCAATCTTCAATTCTCAATCGTCAATCCCCACACCTCAATCCTCAACACCCAATCCTCAATCTTCAACCCTCAATCCTGAATCCTCAATTCTCAATCCTCAATCCTCAATCATCAGACCTCAAACATCAATACTCAACCCTCAGTCCTCGTCCTCAATACACAACCCTCAATCCTCGATCCTCAGACCTCAAACATCAATACTCAACCCTCAGACCTCGTCCTCAATCCACAACACTCAATCCTCGATCCTCAATCTTCAATCATCAATATTCAATCTTCATTACTCAACCCTCAATCCTCAATACTCAATCCTCAATGCTCAATGTTCAATCCTCAACACCCAATCCTCAATCTTCAATCCTCAATCCTCAATCCTCAATCCTCAATCCTCAATCCTCAATCCTCAGTCCTCAAACCTCAATCCTGAATCCTCAATCCTGAATCCTCAACGTTCAGCCCTCAGTCCTCAACAATCAGTTGTCAATCCTCAATCCTCAATAGAATATCCTCAATTCACAGGTTTCAATAATCAACACTCAACCTGCAATCTCCAAATCTCTATCCACAAACATCAATTCTCATCACTCAACCCTCAACACTCAGTCCCCAATCCTGAATCTTCAATCCTCAATCCTCAGTCCTCAATCCTCAATCCTCAATCTTCAATCCTCAATACTCAATCTTCAATCCTCAATCCACAATCCTCAACCATCAACCCTCAATCGTCAACCTCCAATCCTGAATACTCAATCTTCAATACTCAACCCTCAATCCTCAATCCTCAATCCTCAATCCTCATTCTTCAATCCTCAATACCCAATCCTCAATCTTCAATCCTCAATCCTCAATCCTCAATTTTCAATCCTCAATCCTCAGTCCTCAGTCCTCAAACCTCAATCCTCAACACTCAGGCCTCATCCTCAATCCTCAATCCTCAAAGCTCAACCTTCAATCCTCTGTCCCAGATACTCAATCTTCAATTCTCAATCCTCAATACTCAATCCTCGAGCTTCAATCCTCAATCCTCAATCCTCAATCCTCAATCCTCAATCCTCATTCTTCAATCCACAATACCCAATCTTCAATCTTCAATCCTCAATCCTCAATCATCAATTCTCAATCCTTAATCCTCAATCCTCAGACCTCAAACATCAATACTCAACCCTCAGTCCTCGTCCTCAAAACACAACACTCAATCCTCGATCCTCAATCTTCAATCCTCAATCCTCAGTCCTCAAACCTCAATCCTGAATCCTCAATCCTGAATCCTCAATGTTCATCCCTCAGTCCTCAACAATCAGTTGTCAATCCTCAATCCACAATAGAATATCCTCAATTCACAGGTTTCATTGCTCAATACTCGACCTGCAATCTTCAAATCTCTATCCACAAGCATCAATTCTCATCACTCAACCCTCAACACTCAGTCCCCTATCCTGAATCTTCAATCCTCAATCCTCAATCCTCAAACCTCAATCCTCAATCTTCAATCCTCAATACTCATTATTCAGTCCTCAATCCTCAATCCTCGACCCTCAATCCTCAATCGTCAATCTCCAATCCTGAATACTCAATCTTCAATCCTCAACCCTCAATCCTCAATCCTCAATCCTCAATACTCATTCTTCAACCCTCAATACCCAATCCTCAATCTTCAATCCTCAATCCTCATTCCTCAATTCTCAATCCTCAATCCTCAGTCCTCAGTCCTCAAACCTCAATCCTCATGCCTGAGGCCTCATCCTCAATCCTCAATCCTCAATACTCAATCTTAAATCCTCTGTCCCAGATCCTCAATCTTCAATTCTCAATCCTCAATCCTCAATCTTCAATCCTCAAGGCTCAATCTTCAATCCTCAATCCTCAATCCTCAATCCTCAATCCTCATTCTTCAATCCTCAATACCCAATCCTCAATCTTCAATCAATCCTCAATCCTCAATTCTCAATCCTCAATCCTCAGTCCTCAGGCCTTAAACATCAATACTCAAACCTCATTCCTCGTCCTCAATCCACAACCCTCAATCCTCGATCCTCAATCTTCAATCCTCAATACTCAATCTTCAATCCTCAATCCTCAACACTCAATACTCAATCGTCAACCTTATATCCTCAATACTCAATCTTCAATACTCAATTCTCAATCCTCAATCCTCAATCCTCATCCTTCAATCCTCAATACCCAATCCTGAATCTTCAATCCTCAATCCTCAATCCTCAATTCTCAATCCTCAATACTCAGTCCTCAGTTCTCAAACCTCAATCCTCAATGTTCAATCCTCAATACCCAATCCTCAATCTTCAATCCTCAATCCTCAATCCTCAATCCTCAATCCTCATTCCGCAATCTTCAGTCCTCAAACCTCAATCCTGAATCCTCAACCCTGAATCCTCAACGTTCAGCCCTCAGTCCTCAACAATCAGTTGTCAATCCTCAATCCTCAATAGAATATCCTCAATTCACAGGTTTCAATACTCAACACTCAACCTGCAATCTTCAAATCTCTATCCACAAACATCAATTCTCATCACTCAACCCTCAACACTCAGTCCCCAATCCTGAATCTTCAATCCTCAATCCTCAGTCCTCAATCCTCAATCCTCAATCTTCAATCCTCAATACTCAATCTTCGATCCTCAATACTCAATCCTCAACCCTCAACCCTCAATCGTCAGCCTCCAATCCTGAATACTCAATCTTCAATCCTCAACCCTCAATCCTCAATCCTCAATCCTCAATCCTCATTCTTCAATCCTCAATACCCAATCCTCAATCTTCAATCCTCAATCCTCATTCTTCAATCCTCAATACCCAATCCTCAATCTTCAATCCTCAATCCTCAATGCACAATTCTCAATCCTCAATCCTAAAACCTCAATCTTCAATCCTCAACACTCAATCTTCAATCCTCAATCCTCAATCCTCAGTCATCAATCCTCAATCTTCAATTCTCAATCGTCAATCCCCACTCCTCAATACTCAACACCCAATACTCGATCCTCAATCTTGAATCATCAATATTCAATCTTCAATCCTCAACCCTCAACCCTCAATACTCAATCCTCAATCCTCAATGTACGATCCTCAATACCCAATCCTCAATCTTCAATCCTCAATCCTCAATCCTCAATCCTCAATCCTCAATCCTCAATCCTCAATCCTCAGCCCTCAAACCTCAATCCTGAATCCTCAATCTTCAGCCATCAGTCCTCAAAAATCAACTATCAATCCCCTATCCTGAATAGAATATCCTCAATTTACAGTTTTCCATACTCAATCCCCATTCTTCAATCTTCAATTCTGAATCCACAAACATCAATTCTCAACACTCAATCCTCAACACTCAGTCCTCTCTCTTCAATCCTCCATCCTCAACTCTCAATCCTCAATCGTCAATACTCAATCCTCAATCCTCAACCCTCAATCCTCAGCCCTCAAACCTCAATCCCGGATCCTCAATCCTAAATCCTCAATCTTCAGCCCTCAGTCCTCAAAAATCAACTATCAATCCTCTATCCTGAATAGAATGTCCTCAATTTACAGTTTTCCATACTCAATACCCATTCTTCAATCTTCAAATCTGAATCCACAAACATCAATTCTAATCACTCAACCATCAACACTCAGTCCTCAATCTTCAATACTCAGTACTCAATCCTCAATCTTCAATCCTCAATACTCAATCTTCAGTCCTCAATCCTCAATCCTCAACCCTCAATCTTCAATCCTCAATCCTCAATCCTCATTCTTCGATCCTCAACACCCAATCCTCAATCTTCAATCCTCAATACTCAATCCTCAATTCTCAATCCTCAATCCTCAATCCTCAGACCTCAAACATCAATACTCAACCCTCAGACCTCGTCCTCAATCCACAACACTCAATCCTCGATCCTCAATCTTCAATCATCAATATTCAATCTTCATTCCTCAACCCTCAATCCTCAATACTCAATCCTCAATGCTCAATGTTCAATCCTCAATACCCAATCCTCAATCTTCAATCCTCAATCCTCAATCCTAAATCCTCAATCCTCAATCCTCAATCCTCAGTCCTCAAACCTCAATCCTGAATCCTCAATCCTGAATCCTCAATGTTCAGCCCTCAGTCCTCAACAATCAGTTGTCAATCCTCAATCCACAATAGAATATCCTCAATTCACAGGTTTCATTGCTCAATACTCGGCCTGCAATCTTCAAATCTCTATCCACAAGCATCAATTCTCATCACTCAACACTCAACACTCAGTCCCCAATCCTGAATCTTCAATCCTCAAGCCTCAATACTCAATCCTCAATCCTCAATCTTCAATCCTCAATCCTCAATGCTCAATTCTCAGTCCTCAATCCTCAAACCTCAATCTTCAATCCTCAACACTCAATCTTCAATCCTCAATCCTCAATCCTCAGTCATCAATCCTCAATCTTCAATTCTCAATCGTCAATCCCCACACCTCAATCCTCAACACCCAATCCTCCATCTTCAATCCTCAGTCCTGAATCCTCAATTCTCAATCCTCAATCCTCAATCATCAGACCTCAAACATCAATACTCAACCCTCAGTCCTCGTCCTCAATACACAACCCTCAATCCTCGATCCTCAGACCTCAAACATCAATACTCAACCCTCAGACCTCGTCCTCAATCCACAACACTCAATCCTCGATCCTCAATCTTCAATCATCAATATTCAATCTTCATTACTCAACCCTCAATCCTCAATACTCAATCCTCAATGCTCAATGTTCAATCCTCAACACCCAATCCTCAATCTTCAATCCTCAATCCTCAATCCTCAATCCTCAATCCTCAATCCTCAATCCTCAGTCCTCAAACCTCAATCCTGAATCCTCACTCCTGAATCCTCAACGTTCAGCCCTCAGTCCTCAACAATCAGTTGTCAATCCTCAATCCGCAATAGAATATCCTCAATTCACAGGCTTCAATAATCAACACTCAACCTGCAATCTTCAAATCTCTATCCACAAACATCAATTCTCATCACTCAACCCTCAACACTCAGTCCCCAATCCTGAATCTTCAATCCTCAATCCTCAGTCCTCAATCCTCAATCCTCAATCTTCAATCCTCAATAGTCAATCTTCAATCCTCAATCCTCAATCCTCAACCCTCAACCCTCAATCGTCAACCTCCAATCCTGAATACTCAATCTTCAATACTCAACCCTCAATCCTCAATCCTCAATCCTCAATCCTCATTCTTCAATCCTCAATACCCAATCCTCAATCTTCAATCCTCAATCCTCAATCCTCAATTTTCAATCCTCAATCCTCAGTCCTCAGTCCTCAAACCTCAATCCTCAACACTCAGGCCTCATCCTCAATCCTCAATCCTCAAAGCTCAATCTTCAATCCTCTGTCCCAGATACTCAATCTTCAATTCTCAATCCTCAATACTCAATTCTCAATCCTCAATCCTCAATCCTCATTCTTCAATCGTCAATCCTCAATCCTCAATTCTCAATCCTCAATCCTCAGTCCTCAGGCCTTAAACATCAATACTCAAACCTCAGTCCTCGTCCTCAATCCACAACCCTCAATCCTCGATCCTCAATCTTCAATCCTCAATACTCAATCTTCAATCCTCAATCCTCAACACTCAATACTCAATCGTCAACCTTATATCCTCAATACTCAATCTTCAATACTCAATTCTCAATCCTCAATCCTCAATCCTCATCCTTCAATCCTCAATACCCAATCCTGAATCTTCAATCCACAATCCTCAATCCTCAATTCTCAATCCTCAATACTCAGTCCTCAGTTCTCAAACCTCAATCCTCAACCCGCAGACCGCATCCTCAATCCTCAATCCTCAATCCACAATCTTCAATCCCCAATACTCAATCATCAATCCTCAATCCTCAATCCTCAAACTTCAATCCTCAATACTCAATCTTCAATCCTCAATCCTCAATCCTCAGTCATCAATCCTCAATCTTCAATTCTCAATCGTCAATCCCCACTCCTCAATCCTCCACACCCAATCCTCAATCTTCAATCCTCAATCATCAATCCTCAATTCTCAATCCTCAATCATCAATCCTCAGACCTCAAACATCAATACTCAACCCGCAGTCCTCGTCCTCAATACACAACCCTCAATCCTCGATCCTCAATCTTCAATCATCAATAATCAATCTTCAATTCTCAACCCTCAATCCTCAATACTCAATCCTCAATCCTCAATGTTCAATCCTCAATACCCAATCCTCAATCTTCAATCCTCAATCCTCAATCCTCAATCCTCAATCCTCAATCCGCAATCTTCAGTCCTCAAACCTCAATCCTGAATCCTCAACCCTGAATCCTCAACGTTCAGCACTCAGTCCTCAACAATCAGTTGTCAATCCTCAATCCTCAATAGAATATCCTCAATTCACAGGTTTCAATACTCAACACTCAACCTGCAAACTTCAAAACTCTATCCACAAACATCAATTCTCATCACTCAACCCTCAACACTCAGTCCCCAATCCTGAATCTTCAATCCTCAGTCCTCAGTCCTCAAACCTCAATCCTCAACACTAAGGCCTCATCCTCAATCATCAATCCTCAATGCTCAATCCTCAATCCTCAATACTCAATGTTCAATCCTCAATACCCAATCCTCAATCTTCAATCCTCAATCCTGAATCCTCAATCCTCAATCCTCAATCCTCAGTCCTCAAACCACAATCCTGAATCCTCAATCCTGAATCCTCAATCTTCAGCCCTCAGTCCTCAACAATCACTTGTCAATCCACAACCCTCAATAGAACATCCTCAGTACAGAGCTTTCCATACGCACTACTCAGTATGCAATCTTCAAATCTCTATCCGCAAACATCAATTCTCATCACTCAACCCTCAACACTCAGTCCCCAATCCTCAATCTTCCATTCTCAATCCTCAATCCTCAATCCTCAATCCTCAATCTTCAATCCTCAATACTAAATCTTCAATCCTCTATCCTCAATACTCAATCCTCAATCTTCAATCCTCAACCCTCAATCCTCACTCCTCAATCCTCATTCTTCAATCCTCAGGATCCAATCCTCAATCTTCAATCCTCAATCCTCAATCCTCAATTCTCAATATTCAATCCTTAGTCCTGAGTCCTCAAACCTCAATCCTCAACACTCAGGCCTCATCCTCAATCCTCAATCCTCAATCCTCAATCCTCAATGTTCAATCCGCAATACCCAATCCTCAATCTTCAATACTCAATCCTCAATCCTCAATACTCAATCCTCAATCCTCAATCCTCAATCCTCAATCCTCAATCATCAATCCTCAATCTTCAATCCTCAATCCTCAACCCTCAGTCCTGAATACTCAACCATCAATCCTCAATCCTCAATCTTCAACCCTCAATACTGAATCTTTAATCCTCAATCCTCAATCCTCAATGCTTAATCCTGAATCCTCAATCCTCAATCCTGAATCCTCATTCTTCAATCCTGAATACTCAATCCTCAATCATCAATCCTCAATCCTCAATCGTCAATCCCCACACCTCAATCCTCAACACGCAATCCCCAATCTTCAACCCTCAATCCTGAATCCTCAATTCTCAATCCTCAATCCTCAATCATCAGACCTCAAACATCAATACTCAACCCTCAGTCCTCGTCCTCAATACACAACCCTCAATCCTCGATCCTCAGACCTCAAACATCAATACTCAACCCTCAGACCTCGTCCTCAATCCACAACACTCAATCCTCGATCCTCAATCTTCAATCATCAATATTCAATCTTCATTACTCAACCCTCAATCCTCAATACTCAATCCTCAATGCTCAATGTTCAATCCTCAACACCCAATCCTCAATCTTCAATCCTCAATCCTCAATCCTCAATCCTCAATCCTCAATCCTCAATCCTCAGTCCTCAAACCTCAATCCTGAATCCTCAATCCTGAATCCTCAACGTTCAGCCCTCAGTCCTCAACAATCAGTTGTCAATCCTCAATCCTCAATAGAATATCCTCAATTCACAGGTTTCAATAATCAACACTCAACCTGCAATCTCCAAATCTCTATCCACAAACATCAATTCTCATCACTCAACCCTCAACACTCAGTCCCCAATCCTGAATCTTCAATCCTCAATCCTCAGTCCTCAATCCTCAATCCTCAATCTTCAATCCTCAATACTCAATCTTCAATCCTCAATCCACAATCCTCAACCCTCAACCCTCAATCGTCAACCTCCAATCCTGAATACTCAATCTTCAATACTCAACCCTCAATCCTCAATCCTCAATCCTCAATCCTCATTCTTCAATCCTCAATACCAATCCTCAATCTTCAATCCTCAATCCTCAATCCTCAATTTTCAATCCTCAATCCTCAGTCCTCAGTCCTCAAACCTCAATCCTCAACACTCAGGCCTCATCCTCAATCCTCAATCCTCAAAGCTCAATCTTCAATCCTCTGTCCCAGATACTCAATCTTCAATTCTCAATCCTCAATACTCAATCCTCGAGCTTCAATCCTCAATCCTCAATCCTCAATCCTCAATCCTCAATCCTCATTCTTCAATCCACAATACCCAATCTTCAATCTTCAATCCTCAATCCTCAATCATCAATTCTCAATCCTTAATCCTCAATCCTCAGACCTCAAACATCAATACTCAACCCTCAGTCCTCGTCCTCAAAACACAACACTCAATCCTCGATCCTCAATCTTCAATCCTCAATCCTCAGTCCTCAAACCTCAATCTGAATCCTCAATCCTGAATCCTCAATGTTCATCCCTCAGTCCTCAACAATCAGTTGTCAATCCTCAATCCACAATAGAATATCCTCAATTCACAGGTTTCATTGCTCAATACTCGACCTGCAATCTTCAAATCTCTATCCACAAGCATCAATTCTCATCACTCAACCCTCAACACTCAGTCCCCTATCCTGAATCTTCAATCCTCAATCCTCAATCCTCAAACCTCAATCCTCAATCTTCAATCCTCAATACTCATTATTCAGTCCTCAATCCTCAATCCTCGACCCTCAATCCTCAATCGTCAATCTCCAATCCTGAATACTCAATCTTCAATCCTCAACCCTCAATCCTCAATCCTCAATCCTCAATACTCATTCTTCAACCCTCAATACCCAATCCTCAATCTTCAATCCTCAATCCTCATTCCTCAATTCTCAATCCTCAATCCTCAGTCCTCAGTCCTCAAACCTCAATCCTCATGCCTGAGGCCTCATCCTCAATCCTCAATCCTCAATACTCAATCTTAAATCCTCTGTCCCAGATCCTCAATCTTCAATTCTCAATCCTCAATCCTCAATCTTCAATCCTCAAGGCTCAATCTTCAATCCTCAATCCTCAATCCTCAATCCTCAATCCTCATTCTTCAATCCTCAATACCCAATCCTCAATCTTCAATCAATCCTCAATCCTCAATTCTCAATCCTCAATCCTCAGTCCTCAGGCCTTAAACATCAATACTCAAACCTCAGTCCTCGTCCTCAATCCACAACCCTCAATCCTCGATCCTCAATCTTCAATCCTCAATACTCAATCTTCAATCCTCAATCCTCAACACTCAATACTCAATCGTCAACCTTATATCCTCAATACTCAATCTTCAATACTCAATTCTCAATCCTCAATCCTCAATCCTCATCCTTCAATCCTCAGTCCCCAATCCTGAATCTTCAATCCTCAATCCTCAGTCCTCAATCCTCAATCCTCAATCTTCAATCCTCAATACTCAATCTTCGATCCTCAATACTCAATCCTCAACCCTCAACCCTCAATCGTCAGCCTCCAATCCTGAATACTCAATCTTCAATCCTCAACCCTCAATCCTCAATCCTCAATCCTCAATCCTCATTCTTCAATCCTCAATACCCAATCCTCAATCTTCAATCCTCAATCCTCATTCTTCAATCCTCAATACCCAATCCTCAATCTTCAATCCTCAATCCTCAATGCACAATTCTCAATCCTCAATCCTAAAACCTCAATCTTCAATCCTCAACACTCAATCTTCAATCCTCAATCCTCAATCCTCAGTCATCAATCCTCAATCTTCAATTCTCAATCGCCAATCCCCACTCCTCAATACTCAACACCCAATACTCGATCCTCAATCTTGAATCATCATTATTCAATCTTCAATCCTCAACCCTCAACCCTCAATACTCAATCCTCAATCCTCAATGTACGATCCTCAATACCCAATCCTCAATCTTCAATCCTCAATCCTCAATCCTCAATCCCCAATCCTCAATCCTCAATCCTCAATCCTCAGCCCTCAAACCTCAATCCTGAATCCTCAATCTTCAGCCATCAGTCCTCAAAAATCAACTATCAATCCCCTATCCTGAATAGAATATCCTCAATTTACAGTTTTCCATACTCAATCCCATTCTTCAATCTTCAATTCTGAATCACAAACATCATTCTCAACACTCAATCCTCAACACTCAGTCCCTCTCTCTTCAATCCTCCATCCTCAACTCTCAATCCTCAATCGTCAATACTCAATCCTCAATCCTCAACCCTCAATCCTCAGCCCTCAAACCTCAATCCGGATCCTCAATCCTAAATCCTCAATCTTCAGCCCTCAGTCCTCAAAAATCAACTATCAATCCTCTATCCTGAATAGAATGTCCTCAATTTACAGTTTTCCATACTCAATCCCCATTCTTCAATCTTCAAATCTGAATCCACAAACATCAATTCTAATCACTCAACCATCAACACTCAGTCCTCAATCTTCAATCCTCAGTACTCAATCCTCAATCTTCAATCCTCAATACTCAATCTTCAGTCCTCAATCCTCAATCCTCAACCCTCAATCTTCAATCCTCAATCCTCAATCCTCATTCTTCGATCCTCAACACCCAATCCTCAATCTCAATCCTCAATACTCAATCCTCAATTCTCAATCCTCAATCCTCAATCCTCAGACCTCAAACATCAATACTCAACCCTCAGACCTCGTCCTCAATCCACAACACTCAATCTCGATCCTCAATCTTCAATCATCAATATTCAATCTTCATTCCTCAACCCTCAATCCTCAATACTCAATCCTCAATGCTCAATGTTCAATCCTCAATACCCAATCCTCAATCTTCAATCCTCAATCCTCAATCCTAAATCCTCAATCCTCAATCCTCAATCCTCAGTCCTCAAACCTCAATCCTGAATCCTCAATCTGAATCCTCAATGTTCAGCCCTCAGTCCTCAACATCAGTTGTCAATCCTCAATCCACAATAGAATATCCTCAATTCACAGGTTTCATTGCTCAATACTCGACCTGCAATCTTCAAATCTCTATCCACAAGCATCAATTCTCATCACTCAACACTCAACACTCAGTCCCCAATCCTGAATCTTCAATCCTCAAGCTCAATACTCAATCCTCAATCCTCAATCTTCAATCCTCAATCCTCAATGCTCAATTCTCAGTCTCAATCCTCAAACCTCAATCTTCAATCCTCAACACTCAATCTTCAATCCTCAATCCTCAATCCTCAGTCATCAATCCTCAATCTTCAATTCTCAATCGTCAATCCCCACACCTCAATCCTCAACACCCAATCCTCAATCTTCAATCCTCAATCCTGAATCCTCAATTCTCAATCCTCAATCCTCAATCATCAGACCTCAAACATCAATACTCAACCCTCAGTCCTCGTCCTCAATACACAACCCTCAATGCTCGATCCTCAGACCTCAAACATCAATACTCAACCCTCAGACCTCGTCCTCAGTCCACAACACTCAATCCTCGATCCTCAATCTTCAATCATCATATTCAATCTTCATTACTCAACCCTCAATCCTCAATACTCAATCCTCAATGCTCAATTTCAATCCTCAACACCCAATCCTCAATCTTCAATCCTCAATCCTCAATCCTCAATCCTCAATCCTCAATCCTCAATCCTCAGTCCTCAAACCTCAATCCTGAATCCTCACTCCTGAATCCTCAACGTTCAGCCCTCAGTCCTCAACAATCAGTTGTCATCCTCAATCCGCAAATAGAATATCCTCAATTCACAGGCTTCAATAATCAACACTCAACCTGCAATCTTCAAATCTCTATCCACAAACATCAATTCTCATCACTCAACCCTCAACACTCAGTCCCCAATCCTGAATCTTCAATCCTCAATCCTCAGTCCTCAATCCTCAATCCTCAATCTTCAATCCTCAATAGTCAATCTTCAATCCTCAATCCTCAATCCTCAACCCTCAACCTCAATCGTCAACCTCCAATCCTGAATACTCAATCTTCAATACTCAACCCTCAATCCTCAATCCTCAATCCTCAATCCTCATTCTTCAATCCTCAATACCCAATCCTCAATCTTCAATCTCAATCCTCAATCCTCATTTTCAATCCTCAATCCTCAGTCCCTCAGTCCTCAAACCTCAATCCTCAACACTCAGGCCTCATCCTCAATCCTCAATCCTCAAGCTCAATCTTCAATCCTCTGTCCCAGATACTCAATCTTCAATTCTCAATCCTCAATACTCAATTCTCAATCCTCAATCCTCAATCCTCATTCTTCAATCGTCAATCCTCAATCCTCAATTCTCAATCCTCAATCCTCAGTCCTCAGGCCTTAAACATCAATACTCAAACCTCAGTCCTCGTCCTCAATCCACAACCCTCAATCCTCGATCCTCAATCTTCAATCCTCAATACTCAATCTTCAATCCTCAATCCTCAACACTCAATACTCAATCGTCAACCTTATATCCTCAATACTCAATCTTCAATACTCAATTCTCAATCCTCAATCCTCAATCCTCATCCTTCAATCCTCAATACCCAATCCTGAATCTTCAATCCTCAATCCTCAATCCTCAATTCTCAATCCTCAATACTCAGTCCTCAGTTCTCAAACCTCAATCCTCAACCCGCAGACCGCATCCTCAATCCTCAATCCTCAATCCACAATCTTCAATCCCCAATACTCAATCATCAATCCTCAATCCTCAATCCTCCAAACTTCAATCCTCAATACTCAATCTTCAATCCCAATCCTCAATCCTCAGTCATCAATCCTCATCTTCATTCTCAATCGTCAATCCCCACTCCTCAATCTCCACACCAATCCTCAATCTTCAATCCTCAATCATCAATCCTCAATTCTCAATCCTCAATCATCAATCCTCAGACCTCAAACATCAATACTCAACCCGCAGTCCTCGTCCTCAATACACAACCCTCAATCCTCGATCCTCAATCTTCAATCATCAATAATCAATCTTCAATTCTCAACCCTCAATCCTCAATACTCAATCCTCAATCCTCAATGTTCAATCCTCAATACCCAATCCTCAATCTTCAATCCTCAATCCTCAATCCTCAATCCTCAATCATCAATCCGCAATCTTCAGTCCTCAAACCTCAATCCTGAATCTCAACCCTGAATCCTCAACGTTCAGCACTCAGTCCTCAACAATCAGTTGTCAATCCTCAATCCTCATAGAATATCTCAATTCACAGTTTCAATACTAAACACTCAACCTGCAAACTTCAAAACTCTATCCACAAACATCAATTCCTCATCACTCAACCCTCAACACTCAGTCCCCAATCCTGAATCTTCAATCCTCAGTCCTCAGTCCTCAAACCTCAATCCTCAACAACTAAGGCCTCATCCTCAATCATCAATCCTCAATGCTCAATCCTCAATCCTCAATACTCAATGTTCAATCCTCATACCCAATCCTCAATCTTCAATCCTCAATCCTGAATCCTCAATCCTCAATCCTCAATCCTCAATCCTCAGTCCTCACACCACAATCTTGAATCCTCAATCCTGAATCCTCAATCTTCAGCCTCAGTCTCAACAATCACTGTCAATCCACAACCCTCAATAGAACATCCTCAGTACAGAGCTTTCATACGCACTACTCAGTAGCAATCTTCAAATCTCTATCCGCAAACATCAATTCTCATCACTCAACCCTCAACACTCAGTCCCCAATCCTCAATCTTCCATTCTCAATCCTCAATCTCAATCCTCAATCCTCAATCTTCATCCTCACTACTAAATCTTCAATCCTCTATCCTCAATACTTCAATCCTCAATCTTCAATCCTCAACCCTCAATCCTCACTCCTCAATCCATCTTCTCAATCCTCAGGATCCAATCCTCAATCTTCAATCCTCAATCCTCAATCCTCAATTCTCAATATTCAATCCTTAGTCCTGAGTCCTCAAACCTCAATCCTAATCCTTCAATCCTCAATACCCAATCCTCAATCTTCAATCCTCAATCCTCAATCATCAATTCTCAATCCTCAATCCTCAATCTCGACCCAAACATCAATACTCAATCCTCAGTCCTCGTCCTCAATCCACAACCCCCCATCCTCAATCCTCAATCTCAATCATCAATATTCAATCTTCAGTCCTCAATCCTCAATCCTCAATCCTCAATCCTCAATTCCACAATGTTC